>NW_018404125.1:746980-778453 GCF_002113885.1 Mizuhopecten yessoensis
CCAGTCGTGACGTATTATATTGTTTAGTCACACTTACCTTTGTGTTGCCAGTCGTGACGTATTATATTGTTTAGTCACACTTACCTGTGTGTAACCAGTCGTGACGTATTATATTGTTTAGTCACACTTACCTTTGTGTTGACAGTCGTGACGTATTATATTGTTTAGTCACACTTAACTTTGTGTTGCCAGTCGTGACGTATCATATTGTTTAGTCACATTAACCTGTGTGTAACCAGTCGTGACGTATCATATTGTTTAGTCACACTTACCTGTGCGTTGCCAGTCGTTACGTATTATATTGTTTAGGCACCCTTACCTGTGTGTTGCCAGTCGTGACGTATCATATTTTTTAGTCACACTTACCTTTGTGTTGCCAGTCGTGACGTATCATATTGTTTAGTCACACTTACCTGTGTGTTGTCAGTCGTGACGTATCATATTCTTTATTCACATTTACCTGAGGGTAACCAGTCGTGACGTATCGTATTATATTGTTTAGTCACACTAACCTGTGTGTTACCAGTCGTGACGTACATAAAGGATCTTACATGAGTTTCTGTGTCATATCAAATTATTGAACGAGTTTAATAAATTCAATATGATATGGACACAAATATATAATGATTTTATTTATCGTACAACATTCATAATTTGTAAAAATGAGTTACAAGCTGACTCTATTGGGTAAAACCCAAAGTACTCCGATCATAGTATTGTCGTTCCGCGAGGTTTTTTTTATAATGAACACTTTTAAATGCAATGAAAATAACAATGATAATGACAAAAGAGACATTTCAAATTAATTTAAATAACAGTAAATGTATCATTTTGCATTTTTGATAGAAAGTAGTGCGGACTGTAGTGGCGTAAGAACATGTTCCAACGGTTTTGCAGCACCTTAAGGTTTTATTACGCGTGTGTAATACCATATTTATGACATGGCCGTATGACATAGTAAAATGGGTCAGTTATTTGATGATACACTGTTAAGTCACACTTACCTGTGTGTAACCAGCCGTCTCTGATCATGTTATCTGTAGCTTCTTGGTTGTTGAGATAACCCTTCATTACTTGTGGCCCTCGTACCAATATCTCGCCCGTCTCCCCGGGACCGAGGCACGCACCGTTTTCAGCGTCTATTATCTAAAGCAAACAGAATTACGCGATAATACATTCATATCATATTGCAACCAACAATCGTACAAGTGCTGATGTCAAATAAAAGATGTGCATCAATCAACAGCTAACCTCAAACTGATTCTAGGACCTTATATGGCTTACCAGCACCAAACGCCTGATAGATTAACACGCACGCAGACTTACTGTCAATCAACCTACCGACCCACAGCCGACCAAAACAGTAGTCTCCAAGCAAATGACTGATCGCCAACAATCTGTCTGTCTTACATTGTATCGCCATCCAACTTATTAACCGTGAAAACAAATGATTGAATGTTTATAATCAAACGTTTACCATTAGCATAATCCAGTGTAACCATCTCGACACTGAACTAAACAATGACTTTGATAGGATTCGAATCTAAATCCAGAAATAATGTCTTCTGAAAGAGCATAATTTTCAAGTCTCTGTTATAATAATTATTATTGAAAACAATACATTAATTTGATACGACACCTTTGCTTGCGTGTTGGAGACCAGCTGCCCAACGGTTCCGAGTTTCGGAGGGGCTTGGTCCATCAGAATGATCGGACTTGTCTCTGTAAGTCCATATGCTGAAACAGTTATTTACTAAGATAAATCAGAATGTATTGAACCAATGTACTAACATACGTCTTCCTTCGCAATCATACGTATTTACATCGAGATCAAATCATATACAATTTCAAAATGTGTTGTCATATTGGTAGAACTGTGGAGTGATTGTTTTACAAACAGGAAAGTTTTGGTTTTATTGTGTATAGCGTCATTTTAAAGTCACCTAGAAACGTGCCTTCATCAGTGTAATGTAACAATGAAGTTGAGAGTAAAGCATTCGACGAAGTAGAAAATATCAGATTTCAAAAATGTGACGATTTGTCTCGGTCTGGGAGGGAGACCCATAAAGTTCTTCGCTCATAGATACCAAACAAGCAGAAAGCCATGGGGTATTGTGTAAACAAGAAAACAATTGGGTGGGGTGTAAACAAGAAAGCCATGGGTGGGGTGTAAACAAGAAAGCCTTGGGGTGGGGTGTAAACAAGAAAGCCATGGGGTGGGGTGTAAACAAGAAAGCCATGGGGTGGGGTGTAAACAAGAAAGCCATGGGGTGGGGTGTAAACAAGAAAGCCATGGGGTGGGGTGTAAACAAGAAAGCCATGGGGTGGGGTGTAAACAAGAAAGCCATGGGGTGGGGTGTAAACAAGAAAGCCATGGGGTGGGGTGTAAACAAGAAAGCCATGGGGTGGGGTGTAAACAAGAAAGCCATGGGGTGGGGTGTAAACAAGAAAGCCATGGGGTGGGGTGTAAACAAGAAAGCCATGGGGTGGGGTGTAAACAAGAAAGCCATGGGGTGGGGTGTAAACAAGAAAGCCATGGGGTGGGGTGTAAACAAGAAAGCCATGGGGTGGGGTGTAAACAAGAAAGCCATGGGGTGGGGTGTAAACAAGAAAGCCATGGGGTGGGGTGTAAACAAGAAAGCCATGGGGTGGGGTGTAAACAAGAAAGCCATGGGGTGGGGTGTAAACAAGAAAGCCATGGGGTGGGGTGTAAACAAGAAAGCCATGGGGTGGGGTGTAAACAAGAAAGCCATGGGGTGGGGTGTAAACAAGAAAGCCATGGGGTGGGGTGTAAACAAGAAAGCCATGGGGTGGGGTGTAAACAAGAAAGCCATGGGGTGGGGTGTAAACAAGAAAGCCATGGGGTGGGGTGTAAACAAGAAAGCCATGGGGTGGGGTGTAAACAAGAAAGCCATGGGGTGGGGTGTAAACAAGAAAGCCATGGGGTGGGGTGTAAACAAGAAAGCCATGGGGTGGGGTGTAAACAAGAAAGCCATGGGGTGGGGTGTAAACAAGAAAGCCATGGGGTGGGGTGTAAACAAGAAAGCCATGGGGTGGGGTGTAAACAAGAAAGCCATGGGGTGGGGTGTAAACAAGAAAGCCATGGGGTGGGGTGTAAACAAGAAAGCCATGGGGTGGGGTGTAAACAAGAAAGCCATGGGGTGGGGTGTAAACAAGAAAGCCATGGGGTGGGGTGTAAACAAGAAAGCCATGGGGTGGGGTGTAAACAAGAAAGCCATGGGGTGGGGTGTAAACAAGAAAGCCATGGGGTGGGGTGTAAACAAGAAAGCCATGGGGTGGGGTGTAAACAAGAAAGCCATGGGGTGGGGTGTAAACAAGAAAGCCATGGGGTGGGGTGTAAACAAGAAAGCCATGGGGTGGGGTGTAAACAAGAAAGCCATGGGGTGGGGTGTAAACAAGAAAGCCATGGGGTGGGGTGTAAACAAGAAAGCCATGGGGTGGGGTGTAAACAAGAAAGCCATGGGGTGGGGTGTAAACAAGAAAGCCATGGGGTGGGGTGTAAACAAGAAAGCCATGGGGTGGGGTGTAAACAAGAAAGCCATGGGGTGGGGTGTAAACAAGAAAGCCATGGGGTGGGGTGTAAACAAGAAAGCCATGGGGTGGGGTGTAAACAAGAAAGCCATGGGGTGGGGTGTAAACAAGAAAGCCATGGGGTGGGGTGTAAACAAGAAAGCCATGGGGTGGGGTGTAAACAAGAAAGCCATGGGGTGGGGTGTAAACAAGAAAGCCATGGGGTGGGGTGTAAACAAGAAAGCCATGGGGTGGGGTGTAAACAAGAAAGCCATGGGGTGGGGTGTAAACAAGAAAGCCATGGGGTGGGGTGTAAACAAGAAAGCCATGGGGTGGGGTGTAAACAAGAAAGCCATGGGGTGGGGTGTAAACAAGAAAGCCATGGGGTGGGGTGTAAACAAGAAAGCCATGGGGTGGGGTGTAAACAAGAAAGCCATGGGGTGGGGTGTAAACAAGAAAGCCATGGGGTGGGGTGTAAACAAGAAAGCCATGGGGTGGGGTGTAAACAAGAAAGCCATGGGGTGGGGTGTAAACAAGAAAGCCATGGGGTGGGGTGTAAACAAGAAAGCCATGGGGTGGGGTGTAAACAAGAAAGCCATGGGGTGGGGTGTAAACAAGAAAGCCATGGGGTGGGGTGTAAACAAGAAAGCCATGGGGTGGGGTGTAAACAAGAAAGCCATGGGGTGGGGTGTAAACAAGAAAGCCATGGGGTGGGGTGTAAACAAGAAAGCCATGGGGTGGGGTGTAAACAAGAAAGCCATGGGGTGGGGTGTAAACAAGAAAGCCATGGGGTGGGGTGTAAACAAGAAAGCCATGGGGTGGGGTGTAAACAAGAAAGCCATGGGGTGGGGTGTAAACAAGAAAGCCATGGGGTGGGGTGTAAACAAGAAAGCCATGGGGTGGGGTGTAAACAAGAAAGCCATGGGGTGGGGTGTAAACAAGAAAGCCATGGGGTGGGGTGTAAACAAGAAAGCCATGGGGTGGGGTGTAAACAAGAAAGCCATGGGGTGGGGTGTAAACAAGAAAGCCATGGGGTGGGGTGTAAACAAGAAAGCCATGGGGTGGGGTGTAAACAAGAAAGCCATGGGGTGGGGTGTAAACAAGAAAGCCATGGGGTGGGGTGTAAACAAGAAAGCCATGGGGTGGGGTGTAAACAAGAAAGCCATGGGGTGGGGTGTAAACAAGAAAGCCATGGGGTGGGGTGTAAACAAGAAAGCCATGGGGTGGGGTGTAAACAAGAAAGCCATGGGGTGGGGTGTAAACAAGAAAGCCATGGGGTGGGGTGTAAACAAGAAAGCCATGGGGTGGGGTGTAAACAAGAAAGCCATGGGGTGGGGTGTAAACAAGAAAGCCATGGGGTGGGGTGTAAACAAGAAAGCCATGGGGTGGGGTGTAAACAAGAAAGCCATGGGGTGGGGTGTAAACAAGAAAGCCATGGGGTGGGGTGTAAACAAGAAAGCCATGGGGTGGGGTGTAAACAAGAAAGCCATGGGGTGGGGTGTAAACAAGAAAGCCATGGGGTGGGGTGTAAACAAGAAAGCCATGGGGTGGGGTGTAAACAAGAAAGCCATGGGGTGGGGTGTAAACAAGAAAGCCATGGGGTGGGGTGTAAACAAGAAAGCCATGGGGTGGGGTGTAAACAAGAAAGCCATGGGGTGGGGTGTAAACAAGAAAGCCATGGGGTGGGGTGTAAACAAGAAAGCCATGGGGTGGGGTGTAAACAAGAAAGCCATGGGGTGGGGTGTAAACAAGAAAGCCATGGGGTGGGGTGTAAACAAGAAAGCCATGGGGTGGGGTGTAAACAAGAAAGCCATGGGGTGGGGTGTAAACAAGAAAGCCATGGGGTGGGGTGTAAACAAGAAAGCCATGGGGTGGGGTGTAAACAAGAAAGCCATGGGGTGGGGTGTAAACAAGAAAGCCATGGGGTGGGGTGTAAACAAGAAAGCCATGGGGTGGGGTGTAAACAAGAAAGCCATGGGGTGGGGTGTAAACAAGAAAGCCATGGGGTGGGGTGTAAACAAGAAAGCCATGGGGTGGGGTGTAAACAAGAAAGCCATGGGGTGGGGTGTAAACAAGAAAGCCATGGGGTGGGGTGTAAACAAGAAAGCCATGGGGTGGGGTGTAAACAAGAAAGCCATGGGGTGGGGTGTAAACAAGAAAGCCATGGGGTGGGGTGTAAACAAGAAAGCCATGGGGTGGGGTGTAAACAAGAAAGCCATGGGGTGGGGTGTAAACAAGAAAGCCATGGGGTGGGGTGTAAACAAGAAAGCCATGGGGTGGGGTGTAAACAAGAAAGCCATGGGGTGGGGTGTAAACAAGAAAGCCATGGGGTGGGGTGTAAACAAGAAAGCCATGGGGTGGGGTGTAAACAAGAAAGCCATGGGGTGGGGTGTAAACAAGAAAGCCATGGGGTGGGGTGTAAACAAGAAAGCCATGGGGTGGGGTGTAAACAAGAAAGCCATGGGGTGGGGTGTAAACAAGAAAGCCATGGGGTGGGGTGTAAACAAGAAAGCCATGGGGTGGGGTGTAAACAAGAAAGCCATGGGGTGGGGTGTAAACAAGAAAGCCATGGGGTGGGGTGTAAACAAGAAAGCCATGGGGTGGGGTGTAAACAAGAAAGCCATGGGGTGGGGTGTAAACAAGAAAGCCATGGGGTGGGGTGTAAACAAGAAAGCCATGGGGTGGGGTGTAAACAAGAAAGCCATGGGGTGGGGTGTAAACAAGAAAGCCATGGGGTGGGGTGTAAACAAGAAAGCCATGGGGTGGGGTGTAAACAAGAAAGCCATGGGGTGGGGTGTAAACAAGAAAGCCATGGGGTGGGGTGTAAACAAGAAAGCCATGGGGTGGGGTGTAAACAAGAAAGCCATGGGGTGGGGTGTAAACAAGAAAGCCATGGGGTGGGGTGTAAACAAGAAAGCCATGGGGTGGGGTGTAAACAAGAAAGCCATGGGGTGGGGTGTAAACAAGAAAGCCATGGGGTGGGGTGTAAACAAGAAAGCCATGGGGTGGGGTGTAAACAAGAAAGCCATGGGGTGGGGTGTAAACAAGAAAGCCATGGGGTGGGGTGTAAACAAGAAAGCCATGGGGTGGGGTGTAAACAAGAAAGCCATGGGGTGGGGTGTAAACAAGAAAGCCATGGGGTGGGGTGTAAACAAGAAAGCCATGGGGTGGGGTGTAAACAAGAAAGCCATGGGGTGGGGTGTAAACAAGAAAGCCATGGGGTGGGGTGTAAACAAGAAAGCCATGGGGTGGGGTGTAAACAAGAAAGCCATGGGGTGGGGTGTAAACAAGAAAGCCATGGGGTGGGGTGTAAACAAGAAAGCCATGGGGTGGGGTGTAAACAAGAAAGCCATGGGGTGGGGTGTAAACAAGAAAGCCATGGGGTGGGGTGTAAACAAGAAAGCCATGGGGTGGGGTGTAAACAAGAAAGCCATGGGGTGGGGTGTAAACAAGAAAGCCATGGGGTGGGGTGTAAACAAGAAAGCCATGGGGTGGGGTGTAAACAAGAAAGCCATGGGGTGGGGTGTAAACAAGAAAGCCATGGGGTGGGGTGTAAACAAGAAAGCCATGGGGTGGGGTGTAAACAAGAAAGCCATGGGGTGGGGTGTAAACAAGAAAGCCATGGGGTGGGGTGTAAACAAGAAAGCCATGGGGTGGGGTGTAAACAAGAAAGCCATGGGGTGGGGTGTAAACAAGAAAGCCATGGGGTGGGGTGTAAACAAGAAAGCCATGGGGTGGGGTGTAAACAAGAAAGCCATGGGGTGGGGTGTAAACAAGAAAGCCATGGGGTGGGGTGTAAACAAGAAAGCCATGGGGTGGGGTGTAAACAAGAAAGCCATGGGGTGGGGTGTAAACAAGAAAGCCATGGGGTGGGGTGTAAACAAGAAAGCCATGGGGTGGGGTGTAAACAAGAAAGCCATGGGGTGGGGTGTAAACAAGAAAGCCATGGGGTGGGGTGTAAACAAGAAAGCCATGGGGTGGGGTGTAAACAAGAAAGCCATGGGGTGGGGTGTAAACAAGAAAGCCATGGGGTGGGGTGTAAACAAGAAAGCCATGGGGTGGGGTGTAAACAAGAAAGCCATGGGGTGGGGTGTAAACAAGAAAGCCATGGGGTGGGGTGTAAACAAGAAAGCCATGGGGTGGGGTGTAAACAAGAAAGCCATGGGGTGGGGTGTAAACAAGAAAGCCATGGGGTGGGGTGTAAACAAGAAAGCCATGGGGTGGGGTGTAAACAAGAAAGCCATGGGGTGGGGTGTAAACAAGAAAGCCATGGGGTGGGGTGTAAACAAGAAAGCCATGGGGTGGGGTGTAAACAAGAAAGCCATGGGGTGGGGTGTAAACAAGAAAGCCATGGGGTGGGGTGTAAACAAGAAAGCCATGGGGTGGGGTGTAAACAAGAAAGCCATGGGGTGGGGTGTAAACAAGAAAGCCATGGGGTGGGGTGTAAACAAGAAAGCCATGGGGTGGGGTGTAAACAAGAAAGCCATGGGGTGGGGTGTAAACAAGAAAGCCATGGGGTGGGGTGTAAACAAGAAAGCCATGGGGTGGGGTGTAAACAAGAAAGCCATGGGGTGGGGTGTAAACAAGAAAGCCATGGGGTGGGGTGTAAACAAGAAAGCCATGGGGTGGGGTGTAAACAAGAAAGCCATGGGGTGGGGTGTAAACAAGAAAGCCATGGGGTGGGGTGTAAACAAGAAAGCCATGGGGTGGGGTGTAAACAAGAAAGCCATGGGGTGGGGTGTAAACAAGAAAGCCATGGGGTGGGGTGTAAACAAGAAAGCCATGGGGTGGGGTGTAAACAAGAAAGCCATGGGGTGGGGTGTAAACAAGAAAGCCATGGGGTGGGGTGTAAACAAGAAAGCCATGGGGTGGGGTGTAAACAAGAAAGCCATGGGGTGGGGTGTAAACAAGAAAGCCATGGGGTGGGGTGTAAACAAGAAAGCCATGGGGTGGGGTGTAAACAAGAAAGCCATGGGGTGGGGTGTAAACAAGAAAGCCATGGGGTGGGGTGTAAACAAGAAAGCCATGGGGTGGGGTGTAAACAAGAAAGCCATGGGGTGGGGTGTAAACAAGAAAGCCATGGGGTGGGGTGTAAACAAGAAAGCCATGGGGTGGGGTGTAAACAAGAAAGCCATGGGGTGGGGTGTAAACAAGAAAGCCATGGGGTGGGGTGTAAACAAGAAAGCCATGGGGTGGGGTGTAAACAAGAAAGCCATGGGGTGGGGTGTAAACAAGAAAGCCATGGGGTGGGGTGTAAACAAGAAAGCCATGGGGTGGGGTGTAAACAAGAAAGCCATGGGGTGGGGTGTAAACAAGAAAGCCTTGGGGTGGGGTGTAAACAAGAAAGCCATGGGGTGGGGTGTAAACAAGAAAGCCTTGGGGTGGGGTGTAAACAAGAAAGCCATGGGGTGGGGTGTAAACAAGAAAGCCTTGGGGTGGGGTGTAAACAAGAAAGCCATGGGGTGGGGTGTAAACAAGAAAGCCTTGGGGTGGGGTGTAAACAAGAAAGCCATGGGGTGGGGTGTAAACAAGAAAGCCTTGGGGTGGGGTGTAAACAAGAAAGCCATGGGGTGGGGTGTAAACAAGAAAGCCTTGGGGTGGGGTGTAAACAAGAAAGCCATGGGGTGGGGTGTAAACAAGAAAGCCTTGGGGTGGGGTGTAAACAAGAAAGCCATGGGGTGGGGTGTAAACAAGAAAGCCATGGGGTGGGGTGTAAAAAAGAAAGCCATGGGTTGGGGTGTAAACAAGAAAGCCTCGGGGTGGGGTGTAAACAAGAAAACCTTGATTGTTGCAAGTTGTAGCAACTTCATTTTGATCGCATTAGAGTGGAATATTATGCCGAGTGCCTTCGGAATGCTATTCGGTGTTGTAAATTGGCTTCAGATCCGAATCAAGCAGAGTATAAGTGTAAACGCTATATTCTATTATGGAGGCCAATTCCTTGTATGCATTTCATAATTGTCATTGGAGAAACCAAGTTGATCTGATCCCCTTATTGCAATACTTTGGACCAGTAGCTTTACTTTTTTATTCCTGTTATTTGTTTTTGGCAATAGTATCCTTTTACCCGTATCTGTAATGCTTTAGTTGTTGTGAGGAAGTACATTGTAAACCCCGACAAAACCACAATCACCACAGGAAGCAGTGAGACCTTGAGGTCGACGCGATAGCAATTACCACTACAAACCTTGAATCACGTGACAATCAAGTCGATTGGACGCTTCTTCTGTAAGCCCCTCCCCTAACGGTGCCGCGCCACAGATAATCCCATCAATGCTGCTGACGTCATAGTTGTTCACAAGAGGAGACTTGGCAAGAAACAGCACAACAGGAGGAACTAGATGCAGGAAGGAGATCTGCGGTAAAAAAGTCAAAATATGTTCACATACGTTGAGAAAATTGTACCTGTATATCTCCCGGCAACGGTAAGTATTGAACTGTTAGCCACTTTAGCTCTGTATCGATTGACACTACAGGGAATTCTCTTTAGACAAATCTGTAAAAAGCAACCGAACGATTTCACTACAAATTTATAAGAAACACTAGTTCTGCCATATTTTATAGGTACATTCCAACTTTTGTTATGGAAAATATGTCTTCCTACCTAGAGAAAGAACAGTGGCACGCGCTGTTATACAATAAACAGAGCTCTTCTGTCAAAATGAACTTTGACCCAATAACCTCCAAAAGAAAATGAGTACGCCGCCACTTTCTATTCACGTGAGCAAACAACTGCGAATGCGACCTCAGCACAGCAGTTCGAAAATGTGGTGAAAAGGGGAAAATAGTAATTATTTTCATTAATTAAGAGAGGTTCGATTTCATAAGATAAATTTAGACTTTATATTCTTCCCATATGTAAAGCTACTTCCAACTGACCAATTTAGGCTTTATATTTAAACTTCATATTTTATTCCAATATACATTTTGTATTAATATAAATCTATTATATATCAATTATATGATGTGAAATAATTGTTAATACATATTATGTCTTTTGGTTTAACCAATTTGCTGGGCATCAATTTTTAAACTACAGTCAAACTTGCCTTAACAGTCACCTGCTATATACGGTCACCTGACGTTAGCGGTCGACCCCGACGAAAATCAATATATTAGTACATTTGAATAAGCGGTCACCTTTCTAACGCGTCCGACGGTCACTAAAATACACGCCGTCATGACATACAAAATGTATCACCTTGTTTAAACGGTCAAAAGACAGTAAACCAGTGTCAGTGATAGAAAAATAAGACGGGGGTGAGGTGTGACGACTGTGTAAACATCAACTATTAAAACAAATGACCGTCGACTACCAAACATTTCCTAAATAACCAACAGCGTTGATGTGAAGCAAACAATGCGTTAGACCTCTAGACGGTTGATGTGAAGCAAACAATGCGTTAGACCTCTAGACGGTTGACGGAAGTATACATATACCACATCGATGTGAACTCAACAAACGATTGGCTCAAATCCTACCCACCTTATGTTTCTGAATAGCACCAAGGAAGTTTTCGGGTTCGAACTTCGGGAGCGTGATGAGTTTGGTCCCCAAACAGGTCGCTCCGAACTGTACCACTACAAGACCATAGATGTGATAAAACGGAAGAAGGCCGATCAAACACTCTTTGTCAGGGTCAAGGGCCATCGGACCTCTGGAAATAGTAACCATCGAAAATAGAAAACTAATGGTCAAACATCATCCATATTATAGATAAATTATGAAACGAATTGTATCTATTTTAAATCGCTGTGGTTGACCCGGAGAGTAACGCGCTTTGGACTATGCAATCTCATTTAAGTAAGGCCTTTCTGATACGAAATATTGAAAATTTCAATCTTTGTTTTTGTCTTCGGTTACTTCGGTGGACTCACTAATTATGTACTTGGTGTATAAATTGGTTGGGAATTCACACGAACAAATATCGAGGAAATTAGATATGGCCCGGGCAGGTTCGGCCCAAGATACCGGGGCAAGTTTGGTCCATGCAAGACATAAATTGTCGTGAAATTGGCAGGACCATCAGACGTTCCATGCTTTATGACGTCACACGTAAGCAACGTGGGCCGAACTTACTCGATTGCCTTCCGAACTCTCCCCAAGGCGTAGCTCGTTCGGCCATCTAATCTTCCGACAGGATAATTCTTCCAATACGAACTTGTTTTTCATAAACAAATGCAACACTGCATAAAACTACTTTAATACAAATTGTTTAAACTTGCCCTAGTCTCCCCTAATTGTTATGTCGATCAGTCTCATTACAGCATGTGTTTTATTGTTATTCCTCGACTTGCCTACTTTGAAAAAAGCTTATCTTATCTTCGTCTGAAACAGTAAATATCAGAGATTAACACAGACTACGCCCTTTTTTTTATCAATGGCCATCTTACCAAAAGGATAAATTTAAACGTCTCAAAACACCAAGGTCATATAAAGAAGAGTGGCTAGATGGTCACCGGTAAAAAACCCAGTTGGCAAGCAGTAATGGATAAAGATTTTTTGAAATATAGTTGTTTATCACATAATCGGCCTGTTATCCAGTGAATATTTTTACATATGTCACTAGTGTTATATACACTGGAGCGTTTTTCATTGGCTGTGCCAGTCAGAAATCGATTGTGACGTCATTATATGGACAATGACGTGACGTCATCAATTGTGAATGGCTGTCTCCGTTTGATTAAGCCCTCTACATTTATGCTTTAAAACCTGTCAAAATAAAAGTTTTCTGATTTATGTGATAAAAAGTATCTTAAATTTGTATTCATTTCTATTTTTATGAAACTTGTCTCGAAGTTTTAATTTTTGCTCGCCAAGGCTCGCAAAAATAAAAACTCCTAATACTCGTTTCATAAAATCTCATATGAAATGAAAACTCATTTTAGATCCTACATATAAGCAGGCCGATTCCCCTCCCGAAGCTAGGGGCCTATGTTTTATTGTTTAGTTTCTAACCTCTTACATCACTTGCAACCTTGGTGTTTAGCGTTGGTTCATCACTCCGAGACGAGCGATAGTCCTTAAAGCAGCTGTCTGACTGCTCTCCCTCCGACTGTCAGCTTAGAAAAGGTATGTACAAGGACTTGTTTGCCTGTAGTCAGTTAATACGTTTGGGTGGAGTCTATCACGCTACTCTGTTCAGTTTATAACATTTCAATGAGATGATACTGAACCTAAATTTGCCTATTTGTGTACACTGTCTTCACCTGACCTTAGCTGTTGAATGACCCTAAATTAAGATATTCATTTTGAAGACGTCGTCAATCGTAAAATGTAAATACATCATAACTCAGTAGTTTTAAACATATAAAGCTGACTATTTGTACATTGATTTGATAAAATCATTACAACATATCTTCTAACGCTCCGTTCACTGTTTTGATCAATACGCAATATGTGACAAGCTGTCGATCGTGAAAATTGAATTCATAATGACCCCGTCAATTTTCCACAAATCAACCGTAAACATGGTATTATACTTTATTCATGTTGTTTTACGATATTATATAAAAACTCGCTTTATAGCTTGATCAATACTAATTACCTATTCATAACAATTACATCAGCAATAAACCCTACTTGATCGCCTGGAGGATGTTTGCCACGACGTTGTTATGAGTAAGCATGACGCCCTTAGATAGACCCGTGGTCCCACTGGAGTAGGGCAGGAACAGGACGTCATCGGAATCTATGTCTACGTTCTCCGGAAATGCCTTCCCGTCATCCTCCAATAGAACAGAAAACGGTACACACCCTTCCGCCGCTCCTCCAATAGTGATTAGCCACTGGAAGCAAAATTGTTATTGGTGAAATAGTTATTAGCATGTATCAGAGACATGTTTTGTCCACGTCAGTCGTATATACTCTCTTGATCTCGAGCTCAATGACACTACAAACAATGTTATATCAGTTGCTTACACTTTCGTTTGTTTGATTGTAGAGTTTGGTTTGGGATCTTTGCACAATGCCACCGTTGTTGCACAATTATACAAACGTTATGCCCATTTATGAAACATTGGCTTCGGATATGCTCTGGAAGCCAGTCACCATGAACGGATGCAGTGCATAACACATACATTTGTATTTGTTCGTTTGTATTAAAGGCTGTGAGGTTATCGTAATCATACTGTCATAACTATTATCAAATTTATTTTATTAGTTATATACAATCTAGATAAAATATAGCAACATATATTAAAATATGTAAACATCAGAATCATAAAGGTTTACAAAATACGAGATCATATTAATATACAAGCCATTGCTAAATTTACAATATTCATGATCGCTACCTCACTTCGTTTGTCCAGATGTGCACTAGCTATTATCGCCAAGTTTGCTTATCGCTCGAACAAGGTACACGTACGACAATTTGTATTAAAGACTAAAAGGTTATCTTTATCATGCTTTCTTATAGCTTCAATTATTTAAATGTATCCGTTTCGGTCAATTTGTTTGAGGTCTTTAGTGTTGCAAAAGGGTCAGCAGAACAATTTGGATCTTTTCCGTATCCCCTATGCAGAAAACACACATTCTGCAAGGGTCATACATTACAATGTTGTCGCCTTTTACGGTAACTTGAACATATAACAAATGGATACTTGTATTGGTAAATGATGTACATGTTCGACACAGTATAACGCATTCAATTAAGGCAGTTCAGATGTCTTTTCCTATCTTACCTGTTATTTCCATCCTTCATCTCTACAATTTGTAACCTCTCCCTTGTCATGCTTACTTTTTGGTTACAATGTAGGACATTCGATCATGTGAGGAAGGAGTTCTGGTCCCAAGACGGGACATACCAAAGTTCTTAAAATGGTAGTTGTTATTCCTTACTAGAAGTTCTGCAATAATGGTAAGCTTAACGACTGTGTGCCCGTTGTCGGTATCATGTGACCGAGTGGAATACTATGCCGGGTACCATTTGCATGAACGTTTAGCAAGATGGCACTCTAAAATGAGCATCAAATCCAAGCTATTGAAATGAGGAAGACACACGTATGCATTGCATACATGGATGTACGTCCTGAAACACCCTTGTCTGTTAAATATCATATAACGGTAAACTCTGTAAACCATACCTTGACTGAGTCGGCCAGGTCTGGGGACGAGTTGGCTGCTCCTCTGGCGGTCGGTACCAATTCCGGTATTGTTACTATCGCCTTCGCTGTGCAGTGGCCAAGTTGCCTGCCTAACTCACCTGAAATGTTTAAACGCAATTAAACATTTATTCATCCATCACTATCTGAGGTTAACTGCAACAAACAATAGTTGGGATATCGCACCTACGGAAGTCAAGGTTGGCATAATATCATAAGCACTATGAGGACATTATTTTCTTGTATCTTTTTAGGCTCTCAAGATGAGATATTTGCTATTAAATATGGTTACCTGGTGTATAGAAAGAATTACTAACTCAAAACGTGTGGATTTTCAAATAGTGTTGTGTTAGTGTCAATAAAATGAATCCGTAAAACCACGCTTACATCTATATAATTGTTTGGCATTTTTCCAAAACAATTAATTTAAAAAAATCGCTTTTGCATTCGGTTAATACTACAAATGCAATCCGGTAAGAGGAGGAATATTTCTATTTACTTTTATAATGAGGGATAGAAACTTACCCACGTTAGCGTTGGCAGGTGTGTGACATATCTACCTGCTGTGTTGGTGAGGTAGTGATGACATATATACCTGCTGTATAGACTAAGTATCATACCTGTCTACTGTGTAGGTGGTATAGTACAGACGTGTCTACCTACAAGCGCGGTGCCTACTGTATCTGTGGGAAAGTGTCGTACATACATGTATCTACCAACAGCAAAGGTGAAGAAGTAGCATGCATCCCTACTCCAAAACGCAGTAACATACCTGCATACAGTTAACTTACCTACTGCATAGGCGCTGTTAGCAGTGCTGATGACCAGCCCTAGTGCAGCACAGGCGAGGATGACGACCGTGTACTCCGGTGAGTTACTACAGAAGACAAGCACGGTATCACCTTTTCGCAGTCCAAGTCGATTGAGACCACTAGCTACACGGATGGAAGAATCTTTTATCCAGGACGATGTGTACGACCGGCCCGTCAAATAGTCCACCTACAGTTGTGTTTTATGAAGATATTAAAGAATATTGAAACTTGTAAATAACTAATTCTCAATTGCAGGTCGAAATCCAAGAATAAATAAAACAGGAGAATCCACTACTTGGTGTATTTGTTTGACGTTTGTTGTCCCTTTTATTAAAGGTACTGAAATTATTTCCACACAAACTATTATAATGATTAAGCTCAAATGTGAAATGTATATCGGTAACCTATATTAGTATTCACTACTTCCGCATCTCAATACATTTAGTTTGTTAAAGGTTAAACGTCTCCAACACAGTAGATAAGGACATGTTTAATATGAGGACGAGTGCTTAATGGGACACTGGCGAACATGTTTTTGGTTTGTTTCTGTTTTACGACCTATTCACATCTATGGCCATTTAAAGACGCGCAAGGTTGTGGTGGCGGGGTACCCAAAGTAAAAACATCACTGACCTGCGGCCAGAACCTGGCGACTGCCCCACGTAGGCCTCGAACCTGTGACCCAGAGTTGGAGGGCTAGTGATCGAAGAGGGCAGACGCCTTAACCACTTAGCTACGGCAGCCCCCAGGCGAGTAGGAAGGGGGAGGGGGGACAAAAGTATTTCAAAATGTTGTAATTCGGACAGCAGATCAATTTATAATTAAGTCAGTATATATTGTCAGAGAGGGTCTACCCTTTACCGGAACCTGCAAGGGATGTATCACATACCAAATTTGGTAAGTCCTTACTTCGTGACATATCACAAGGGATGCGCCTCGGTATGCACACACACGTATTATGAATTCTTCACTACGAGATAAAATCTATACTTCCTAGTTAAATTATATTTTTCATTATTATATGAATGACGTACATAGCTGAGCACCATCTATAGAAAACAAATTCATATAAGCTTGATTTTTTGAATTCCATTTCTAAGCAAACTAATGTTGCAATTAGAACGAAATTTCGTTTATAAGAAAAGGTTCCACTAGATGAAAACTCGAACGGATGATTTTGATTGTTTGTATGGGGTTTAACGCCACGGAAATAGCAAGGATAATACGAGGATGGGTGTCTTTAGAGACACCGCCTAAAACAGAATGTAGAAAAAAAATAAGATAGCAAAGAAAGCAAACGAAAAAAATCCGAAGTATTGTAATGGGGGCAGCAGATCAATGTTGGTATCTTCTATGTCCCCTTGGTAAAAAAAAAACTGAGGAAAATCCCCGATCCTGTAGGGGACCTAGGCGCCTTTTACCATACACATTACGATACACATTACGATAACATTACGATACACATTACATTATACATTACGATACACATTACGATAACATTACGATACACATTACGATACACATTACGATAACATTACGATAGACATTACAATACACATTACGATACACATATTACGATACACATTACGATAACATTACGATGTACACATTACGATACACATTACGATAAACATTACGATAACATTACGATAGACATTACAACAACATTACAATACACATTACGATACACGTTACGATAACATTACGATACACATAACGATACACATTACGATACACATAACGATACACATTACGATACACATTACGATAAACATTACGATAACATTACGATAACATTACGATACACATTACGATACACATTACGATAACATTACGATACACATTACGATAATATTACGATAACATTACGATACAGCAAATCTATTCTCGATGTTTTATTACACAAGAACATAATTTATTAGTCTCTATTGATGTGATAGAAAATAATTACATGCAAGCATACTTTTATTATTTCCTTTATACATTTTAGTTCATGAACAACACATACATTATTTTCGCATGATACTTTCGTCATTTACATATCATCAACGAAAAATTAAAATAAAACAATTGCCCGATTTGTTTGCGTATTGAAAACGTTCTAGTTCAATATTGGCAAATGATATAATGCTGTTTTATTGATAAATTAAATAGTCACGAACAAGCAATATATTCATACAGATCTCCCGTTCTAAAATAGTTTTATTCATTTCTTTCGTATTGAAATATTTTAGTATAATACACACTGTATTGGCAAGCGATATGATAAATACTTACGGTTGCTATTGCATCTTTGCGGCTGTCCAAGCAGTTGAAGACAAACTCTGCGAAGGAATTCGAAGGAATCTCAAGTTTGGGATGAGGACTGTTTACTAGAGTACCTTCCGATGATTTTTCTAAAATAGTATTTTTACACTTTGACATATGAAGCGACCTTTCGGCTCCCGATATCTGCCGTTTCGCTTCTCGTCCGAGATATCCGGTTGGTCGTCCTATATCAACTTCTGAGTTTGATTGGAGAATATTGTCGTGTGATGATATAGTGTAGCTGCGACATATTAACCGTGTTTGCACAGATTGTCTAAGAATATCTGGAAATCTCCGCAAGAAATTTCCCATCACATATTTGGACATCGTCACACATTTTGACATCCTTCACACGATTGTCCTGACACGCACCTGAAAAAATAGTTAAAAAATTATTGTAAAACTAATGCACTTGTGATTTGGGTTTAGCGTCCTGGCAACAGCCAGGGTCATATGAGGACGGATGCTAGGGAGACAACAGCCAGGGTCATATGAGGACGGATGCTAGGGAGACAACAGCCAGGGTCATATGAGGACGGATGCTAGGGAGACAACAGCCAGGGTCATATGAGGACGGATGCTAGGGAGACAACAGCCAGGGTCATATGAGGACGGATGCTAGGGAGACAACAGCCAGGGTCATATGAGGACGGATGCTAGGGAGACAACAGCCAGGGTCATATGAGGACGGATGCTAGGGAGACTCCGCCTGAAACTGAAAGTACACGATTGGCGGTGTGCGAACGATACACATCTGGACGGTTATTGCTAGCGATCGATTAATGAACGTTGCGAGATGACAATCGTGGTTGGTGTAAATAGCTTTACAATATATACCGTTTCGTGTTTTAAAATATAAACTTGATAGTTTAAGTATGATTTCATATTCTAGCTCCATATATTCACGTGGAAGCTGACTTTTCTATATTTTCTTACAATTTAGAAATAGTGTTTTGATGTTGTTTAAACGACTGTTACGGCACGATTTCTAATCCAGACACGATTTCTCACCCGGGTGAGACATCGTGGTAAAAGTGCTGCGTTCGCAACACGATTTCTCACCCAACTCTCAATTGGGGATGTATTTTGTCCGTGGTGTCTTAAAACTTGCCTAAGTGTACATGTAATATTTGAGCTGACATGATTTCAAATGAGTAGTAGTTCAATGTACAACATGCCTTATATTTATTGATTGATTTATCTATCAATCTATTTATTCAAATATTATTATATAACTCAATGCTTTTTACCGAAAGTCGATCTAAACCCCTAAAACATATACAATGTTAGGACTTTTTGTTTCTATGCTATGACTATTGGACTAAATTTGCAAGGTTTTGTCCATATAAATAAATGCACTTCTGGTCTTTATAGCATATACAAGTGTTTTTGTTACATAATGTTGTTTGAAACGTTTAACGTGTAAGAAGTGTTCCGCAACCGTTCAAGGTATCTGCTTGTCAAATATTAAGACTACTTGGCACAGGTGGTACATACAAATAGTTGATAGACTACTGAAGTACGATATCACAGCATAGCATTACAGACACTCCGAGGCAGGAGAGTAAAAATATTTGATAAACAATGAAATAAAGTAACTGGAAACTAAATAAAAAGACCACAACAAGATCCGAGAGGGGCATATAAACAAACCAGTGTTCAAAAATTACTGAAACTGTGATAGGTGTTGCGGAAAGTTAAACGCATTTTGCATCATATAATGTAATATCTGTCGTAATGTCTGTCACCTTGTTGAAGGTCACCAGCTTTTTAAACTCAAGTGCATATGTTTTAAATTATTTATGCACTGGTATGCTTAACTGCAAATCAGATGCAAACAAAATCCAATACTTTTTGTTATGATAAAGTGAACCTTATTTTTTTAATTATACCAAATGCATTTTGTTCTCATAGATTCAGTGAGGCGACAAACCGGTAGACATTTACGTTGGCCCGTTAGAGCTATATAATATGAAAATGATTTATTAATGATTGCCACTAATTTATCTTGAAACGAGGCCGCCAATTGCTTACCACAGAAACAGAAACTGTTATAGCTTGAAATGATAGGCCATGATTTAGATCTGTTCGGGAACTTAACATCGAAAATCATTAGTGACTACATGTACATGTATTATATGCAACTACCTCTATACTTGTATCCCTCTATACAATCACGCATGCTTTTATGTGTATGTTGTATATCTTTGTATGCAATTGTAGGTCAAAGTTGTTGAGATAAAATGAAACAAGAGGCACATAGGGTCTGTATCGCCCACCTTGATAATGAAGAAACAATGGGAAATTATTCTTATTACAAACAATCCCTCCAATGGTACAGAAGAAGTATTTTAAAGAATTAAACCTCAAATTTCCCTTTTTAGCCCCGCCTCTCTGCACCCAAAGGGGCCACAACCACCGTTTATGCAAGATAAAGTCCTTTTTGCCCAAGGATACTCTAGATCAAATGAGAATAAAAAACTTATCCCTTCCGTAGAAGCATGGGTTTAAAGGTCTTACTTCTATTTTCCCTATTGGAGCCCGCCCCTCTCAACCCAGGGGGTCCAAACCCACCATTTTAATGAGATTGAGTCCCCTTTATCCAAGGACGCTCCAGACCAAATTGGGACGAAATCCCTGTGGTAAAAGAAGGATTTTAAAGGGTTACCTCTATTTTCCCTATGGGGCCCTATCCCTCTGCCCCAGGAAGTCTAAACCAACAATTTAACAAAATTGTGCTCTTGGCCAAAGGATGCTCCAGACCAAATTGGGATGAAATCCAATAATCCGTATGGTAGAAGGATTTAAAAGGTTTTACCTCTATTTCCCCTATTGGGCCCCGCTTTTCTGCCCTCAGGGAGCCACACTCACCAAACTATAAAATTGAGTCCCATTGGCCTAAGGATGCTCTAGGCAAAATTTAGTCCAAATCTACTGGGTCGTTCAGGACTAGTAGCATTTTAAAGGAAAAGTTGACGGACGGACGGACGACGGACGCTGCAGTATGGCATACGCTCACCATGGTCCTTTGGACCAGGTGAGCTAAAATTTGAAGTTCGAACAAGTTTGAAGTTGGAAAAGGTTTAAGTTTGAGCAGTTGTTTCTAAATAAACAAGCCTAAATATACAACAATCCTCCAAAATCTAAACCAGTGTTCGTACTCACGGCAACGGGCAATATGCCTACTCCTAACACGATTTCTCTCCTGGGTGAGAAATCGTGTCGGGTTGAGAAACTGTACCGTAACAAAAAACACAAATCGACACATGTAAACTAAAACACATATGAAAACGGTCCCATATACATGTAAACATAACCCCTTTGTACTTGTCTGGACCGTAGTTTTCCCACCCGGGGCGGTCGTCAAAGTGTGGCAATCCAGGTGAAGGGGAGCTATAGACCAAAAAGTAAGGTCATGCAACTGTCTGCTTGAATTATGATACGTCATGATTATATTGAACTCCTTATTGAGGACAAATAAGGTAAAAGGTCATCTGGCGGACACATGTCAAGGAATACAGCTAATACAAAAATGAATCAGATACAATAATATACGATTGCAAACAAGAACATGTCTTATATGGTCATTGATTTCTAATGGTTCAGCTGTTAAGAGATGAACGTACTACACAAAGAGGTGAATGTAGCATTATATCAATGAATTTCACTACATCATACAGCTGTTTCGACCTTCTCGGAAGAACACAAATATATCGAGTTCATATAATGCAGTAAAATCGCACTAACGCGCACTCGAGGGGTCCAGTTCAATAGTTCGAGAAATGCATGATATTCGACAAATCCGAGGTTCGACCGACATCGTCATTTGTTATCATGTGGGACGACGGACAGAAGGAGCACTGCTCATATCGCGGATAGTAGATGATGAAAGTAAAAAAAAGTTTAATAAAGAAGACAACACTTATAAGATATGAAATAGCTGAACAATGAAAACATGTAGTCTATTAAGAAAGGTAATAAAATTCTAAAAAAACTGCATGTGTAACGTACTTGTCGTTTTGACATATTCCGCCATACTGTAATCGGCTAGGTTAATTTTACTAAATATAAAAACAAGAGGAACTCTGCGATCATTTTAAAATGACGATCACGACGTATTCAAGTTTGTATATCTAAAGTTGGCCGAGAATGTGCTATGTGATTCCCACTTAACATTGCCTCCCCGACATGCAGCTACAACAGGGAAACGGTACTGACGTTAATCTTCAAATTATCTGACGTCCGACCGACACCTGTATAAGCACAATGAGCATGGTTTGGCTTAATATTGTTTAACGTCCTATCTGCAAGATGCATGCGTGTAGTGTATGCGTGTGTGTTTTGGGAGACTGCGATATGTTCGTGTTTGTCTCCTTGTGATAGCGCGGATCTGGTGCCGACTTTATAGTGCGACCTCACTGAAACATACTGCCGAAGACACCCAGCAGGACACTCCATCCGGTCACATTACACTGACAACGGGCGAACCAGTCGTCCCACTCCTAAATTGCTGAGCGTTAAGCAGGGGCGAACGCTCAACTAAAGGCCAAAAGTGAGGCATTGTTAAGGGAGACATTAGGGAGAAAAAAAGTTGTTTATAAAGATAGAACAGATAAGATCTACAGGGACACAATTAGCATGGACCGCAGTCTGTGCACACGGGTGTGTCTACCTGTTCGACGAATGGATATGTAAAAGGTTTTTAGTGGTCGGGGATAAATAAGTGTTTTTGAAATACGAGGTATTTGAGCAATGGCTGTTCGAGTAACCCAAGGTTAATTTACAAAGAATATATAAGAACACGGTTGGGACCAACCGATTCGAGGAAAAATGGGTATTCTAGTTACAATGTATGCGAGTTCGAGTAATTTGGGTTGCACTGTTCATCAATTTGAAAATAATATGTCTTTGAACATTGAAATAGTTTTTTAAAGCGTCCAGCTGACGCGATCATTTTTATGTATATTGTATTGTATGGTTGTATATATGTATTAGGAAGTTAGACTATTACTATTCCACCACAAGAAACAGTTCACGACCTACATGTACTTATCAACACTACTGACGCTCTCTTAAGGAAGATAACGTCACAGTAGATTACAAACATCACACACAACAGTACATAGCATGTAGCTCGTATTGGTACTACATGTCGGCAGTGTTACAAAACAGGGCTACACGGTATAATAGTGCCATTAGAATATAAACACTTCCATGTGAATTATTCAATGTTTACCAATATAATGCGAGAAATATTTACCTTGAAACGACTCTGACCGGCCTTCACTGAGGTATCATGTACATCAACACAGGTGACATGTATGGAGCGTCATACATGTAGCTGTCTTACGTGACTATACGAGGTGGTCGGTTATTCAGGTAAAAGCCACACATTACATGCATATCACATTCGACAAATTGGACATAAATATATATATATTATCACGGTTGTCATTTATAAGTTATTTATGCCACTAGTAATCTATCAGAGTGTTAAAAACTGGATTGGATTCGATTAATTAAAGCCACATTGTGGCTTAATGCCAATGGGGCCGCTTAATGTACATGTATTCGTCATTTCATTATATGAGATGATCGGCGCATAATGTTGAAGTGTATTATATTCTTTGATCTTGTCAGTGCTTACAATATGTAGGTGGTTATTGAAGTATATCCGACCATCCGATGACCATTTCATTATATATGTATGAGGTGATACTTCTATATATGTTTCGACAGTTTATTATTCTACTTGGTCATTTAACTTGTGAAATGACGACCAAATGTTATACAAGAGATTCCAGAATGATCTTGGCGCCCACTACGAAAAGATCTTCATCAGATATACAAAAGATGATATTTTATCATCTTCGCTCTTTATTTCCACATGATGGACAACCTAAACAGGAATCGTGTACAAACTCTAAACTCTTAATGTCAAGTTATTTGCCACTATGTTATTGTATACGACTTGTATCACTAAATACAAAATGATAAAAACTGCGATTCTTAAACATTAGAAGTGCTGTCAATCAGGGATGAATTCTCTTTTTTAACTAGTGGTACATACATGTAAAATTTGAGAGAAAGATCCATCCAGTACGTTTCAAGAAATTGAGATAACAAAAGTTACCTGTCAAAATCCAAGATGGCAACCTGTCGGCCATTTTATTTTCAATTTTTTTAATGTTTCAATAATATTTTTTGGAAATAAATACCAAGGCAAACCTTCATATCAAAGATCTGTCCAGTACTTTCTGTGAAAAACAGATATCAAACTGTGAAAGGAGACGAAAATGCACGGCCAGATCGGGGCTCGAACCCGGGATCTTCCGAGTATTTGATACAAGGGTTTGTCACAGGCACCAATAGTTCACAAAAAAAGGAAAATTGCAGAGCCGGACCGAGGTGCCAAAACAGGAACCTCCGAACTCTTGACGGACGCTCTACCAATTAAGCAACCTGATCATCGATGATCGACTCAGCTCTGTTCCGCTGCAAAAACCTTTAATGTTAAAATACAAGATGGCCTTCTGTTGGCCATAATGTTTTCCCGGTCAGTCTCGAAAGTGAGCATGCACAATTAGTGACCAAGGAAAGCTATATATCGAATTTGAGAAAGACTTTTCCTGTATTTTCTGTGAAATAGCGACCCCAATCATAACTGTCAAAATCCAAGATGGATGTCTGTCGGCATTTCATTTTTCCATTCACTCCCGTACGTAAAAGTAAATACCTATGTATGAAATTTCAGAAAGATCCCTCTAGATCTTTCTAAGGAGGAGAGTAACAAATTTAAACTATAAAAATCAAAATAGTCGCCCGTCATCCTTCTTTGCGTATTTGAACAGTCTCAAAATTAATCATTCATAATTAGGGAATTCGAAAACAATACGTCCATTACTTCCATCTGATAACAAAACTAAAATGTGAAAATCCAAGATAGCCGCATGGCGGCCCTTTTGTTTTTTCGATCAGTCTCAAAAGTCAATTTGCACAACTAAGGACCAAGGGGACAAAAATATATACTTTCTGAAAAATAGCGATAATATCTGATGATCGTATGCTTAAAACTGATTTCCGTAATCAGAAATAAATCCAAAATTGGTTTGGTTTGATTTGTTGGGTTAATCGTCCTTCTTACCACCGTTTAAAGACGTGTCTCTATGTGTGTAATGTAGGCGTACGTGTCTGATGCGGCATGTCCGATATGCCAATTTCAAAATGCCACCTCGGTAAAAACACCTTCACAGTACTCCACCTTCCCATCATGTATTGTAGCTACACTAGGCAACTACGGCTTTCCATAATCGTAAAGCGTGGTGATCTAATACGCATAGCCTATATGTATGTTTACCTACGAGACACGTGTTACAGATTGAGTACACAGTACAATACTGAGTAAGAAACTCGATTGCCGTAGTAAAATAGTTGGGTTTATTGTTATTTGGTTTAGGGTCCCCTTTTTGGGTGGGGTGGGGTATGGGGTTTAACGTCATCGCAACAGCTATTCATATGAATGCATGATTGTTGATAGGAAAAATAGACAGAAAGGGATTCTGAATGTTGCAATGGGGCCATCATATCCTAAATGGTAACAGAATGGGGATTTCAAATTTTTTCCAAGTTGTTGCCCAGAAATCAAGTTCGCTTTGGTGTGGCCAGATCCTGAGACCAAGGGTAACATCTTCGTATTTGTCTCATTATACTCTTTATTGGTATACCAGGTATATATATGGTTGTCTGGTTGGGATCTAAATCATTCCCAACTCAAAAACCCTGTCCTTCCAGTCCAATTTGGTTAAATTGCAAGCAGGGGCTGTTAACGGACGGAAGACGGACGCCACTATTGGGCTTAAACTCACCTTTGTTCTTCGGACCAGATGAGTTACATGTAAACAAGCTTTAATGTCAAGAATGTTGACACTACCGAATACATAGCAAACAAGGCTGACTGAAGGTGGAAAACGCACGCAAAACAGGTTCTCGCAACTATGTAATCTGGCTCGACTCATGCGCTCAGTCTTGTTGGCTTCGTGATAAGTTGTGATATGTCCATCATAAGAGAAATCTGAAGCATTTTCTAAACAGTTTTATCGATAAAAATGACTACATGGATAGTACATGCAGAAGGTATTTTACAACCAAAAAGAGGTCCATATTGTACAGTTGTGGGATCGCACAACCTTACGTGATTTTCGGCGTGCGATGTTCGCAAGGTGTGCCAACGATAAAAATCTCGACAATTATTGCTTGCGTATATTTGATTTGTGCGGACGATTGACGAACCTTTGGAGATGACAATCGTGGTTGGTGTAAACTGAGAAATGGCTAACAATGTATACGGTTTCGTGATTGAACATATAAACTTGACTGTTTAAGTATGTTTCTATATTCTATCTTCATATATACACGTGTAAGCTGACCTTTCCAAAATAGAATTGGTGTTTTGATGTTTTTAAACGACTTAAATCGACACATATATGTTTTGTTTTGTTTTTGTATTGTTTAACGGCCCATCAACAATGTGAGTCACTTAGGGCCAACAACACTGTAAAAAGAGACATTCACGAAAATAAACACATCAAACCAAAACTTAATAGCTTAGATATGTAAAGGATTAAAGAAATACATCAAATCAAATAATTTGCTGCACAATATATCATATTTTATTGGAAAGATCAATAGAGTGTAAATAGTCATATATGAATTGCACAGAAACTGTATCGAATAATCTTTTCATAGACGGTACATCATACAATCTGTCACGTATTTGTTTCAAATCAGCGGCGGGCGAATCAGTCGTCCCACTCCTAAATTGCTGAGCGTTAAGCAGGAGTAGAAACTACCATTTTTAAATACACTGGTATGTCTCGGCCAGGGGACAGAACCCGAAGCCTTCATCATTCGGGCGAACGCTCAACCAAAGGCCAAAAGTGAGGCATTGTCATGGGAGAAATTAGGAAGAAGAAAGTTGTTTAGAAAGTAGAGAATAGATAAGATCCCAAATTTAGTCGCCTCTTACGATCATGCAATGGGGGCAGCAGGTACAATTCTTACGCCCAACCTGCAGGGACCTACATGTACAAGGTACTTCGCAACCAAAAACAAGTCCATATTGTTCTTAATGGTAGGTAACCACACTGCTTCTATCCTTTTTAATTTCGATGAAAAATTATGAGCCCATTAAAAAATGTTATGCACATATATAAGCCTGGATGAAATACCTTAAATCAAATACATTATGTAGTATACATCAACACTAAACTTACCTTTTGTAAGCTTACACAGGTGTATATCACGAAACAAACTAACCGACAAAAGCGTTTACATATGTGCTTCTAGCCCTAGTTTCATAATGACTTTAGCAAACCTTTCAACATGGCTGTAAGGGTCGGTCAATTTCACGCTACAGGTCAGCGGTAGCTAGCTTGACCTACTTAAAGAGGACATACGAGTGTGGACAACGATACACCAGACGTTCATAAATTCTTCACACTGTCAACTTAATTACGGTTAGGTATTATGTCTGTTATAGCTTTCGTCTTTGGATACGCAATACTGATTACTTAACCACACTTTACCTTGAAAAGTATGTGTAAGCCCATAAATGATTACGCAACAGGAGCAAGTCGGACTTCTGTTACATTTATGTAAAATATTTGTCAATTGTGTTGGTGACGCTGTGTATAGTTCAGTGTAGTGTTACGGTGGCTATTTTAAAGTCTAACAAGCCGTTAGAAGACGCTATAATCACCATGCTGTTTTGACATTTTTCATATGAAATATTTAGTTTTTTCAACAATTTGTTTTCTATTACAATTTTTTGTTTCCGACAAAAAAAAAAATCATGTTCACTTTTACGATTTTTAACGAAATATTAGGCCTTTCTATATTTTTTAACACACAATCATCAGATTGTGAGGTTTAAGGACGTGCCTCAATGTATGTTGTATATGCACAGGAAGAACTTGGCATCTTTCTCATATTGCAAGGATCAGATCTAAACAACAGTATGAAGTTTTTATCACGCGCAGAACAGCCATGATGGATGGTAACCAGGAAGTGGAAAGTTGTACACCGGGCAAAATACGAATGTCTGTTTTCATAGCGTGCAATTATTCATTACATAATTCTTACTTTCGCTATTATTATAGTAAAGATAGTTTAGTTTTAAATATAATAACACGAATCGAACCACAATCTAAATTAATTATTCAAACTATAGATAGCAATTCGACTATTAAAAACGTTTGCCCCGAACCATAAGCTTACGGTTAAAGGGACGTTACTCTTTTTGAAAAAGTTGACTCAATACACATGGTACGAGTGAATATTAGTTACTTTTCACAAAATGCATATTATTTATTGAGAATTACAACTATTAATTAGTTAATAACATTTCTAAATATATTAGTATTCATAGGAGTGATAAACAACACTCAGAAACAATCCTTTTAAATCAACATTACTTGTAAATGCTTGACGGCATGCCGCCATATTGGTTCGCTATGCTACGGCATGTAGCACACACTACAACACTGGAACTCTTATTAACACCTATTAGTTTGTGCTGCTTACGAGTATTAATTATCTGCTAATAACTTAAAATACGTTTGTACCTGTATGACTGATAAATAACACTCGCAAACATTCTTTTTAAATCTACATACTTGTAAATGTCAGGAGCCATATTTGTTCGCTAGTCCATGGTAAATCCCCACAACACAGGTAACCACTTATTAATTTCTGTTTTACCCTTTTTTTTAAATTCATTACTTTCAAAACTTCTCTTTTTTCGCAAATAAATAACTAATACACTACAAATTAAAAAATATATTGCCCCAAATAAAAAAAATATATAAATTATAGTTTTTGAAATTACGCGAACCACAACTTTAACCACACAACAACACGGGGGAGCACTTGTTAATTTGTTTTATCGTTTTTTATTTTTTTTATTACTTTCAAAACTTCTCTTTTCGTAATAAATAGTTATTACATTCCAAATAAGAAAATATATTGCTCAAATAAAATAAACTACAAATTATAGTTTTTGTTACCAATCGAAACACAGCACATGCCACTTCTACCATAAGTTGATAGCACCTTTTTTTGTTCGCACCACGCTCCTACTTTTTACACAACGTAAGTACTTTCATTTTATATTATTGTTTATAAATTAGATATATTTCGCACTATAGCAACTACGTGTTTATTTCTTGAAAGAATACTACGATGTAAAATAACGTGAAATCTAATCATTTCATATTTTTTAAAACCATGAACATCCCATATCAGACATATGCATAGACGACATTCTCTTCAACAGCGACCAACATACATTAATACACGAGATGCATACACCCTTACCTACAGTTGAACAACTATTGGAAAACATTGCTATCACCAGAAAAGAAAAAACCAACACATCAACTTATAAACGAAGAATACATGCCACAAACAGACAGAGAAGATACAGACGTGCTGTATACTACACTTTACTATGTAAGTACATTATGGAATATAAATGAAATTACTTACTTTTTATTTTAGTTATATTATTATTGAAATACAATTATCTATTTTTACAGTGTATACATCGACCGAACATTATCTACTGAAAGAGCTGCCCGAAGACAACCAATATTTCTTTCACAAAAAAAGCATGTTAATCTGATAAAACATTACAAAACATTGTAAATATTTGATAATGTATTACCCTTTACTAAATGCGTACTATAACTGGTTAGTGTATATATGTATATTGAAAATTAAACAAAACAGAAAGAGAGAAAAAAAAAACAGAAAAAAAAAGACAAAAACTAGTTTAAATTTACTCAAAAAACTAATTCTGAGTACTTGTGATATAGGTTAAGGTGCCTTTTAAGATTACAACTGATTTATACAGGTTGCAGAATGGCATATACACAAGCAGATATATGCATTTCAAAGAGTTGACATAGATTTCTATTTGTGCGTTTTGGACATTCTGTAACTTCCGACCGTGTACGGTTGGGACATCGGATGTATTTGTAAAATTGTACGGTTAGGGGCTGCATATTCGCACATCGCGATTGAGCGGTTGGGACCTCCTCTTTATAATAGCAGATACAAAGAGGAACTACAGTATAACCAATGGAACTGCACTTCTGTTACAAGTGTAGCTTTAGGGAAAACATCCTCAAAACATCATTGACCATTCAGTGCTCAATCATGAAAAAAAAACCATTGAAAATTCGAAGTAAAACACTTTGTTCTTCTTCAGGACGAATTGGGTTGCAGACGCATGAGTCGATTGGAGTGCTTTACGAGGTACCTAAGGCGTGGTACTTCAGCGAGCTGCAATGCCGTGCCAAAATTAAAGATAATTCGAAGATGGCTGCCATTTTTGTCAGCTTGGCACCTCAGAAACTAAAAGTCATTGTGATACATGCCTTGGCTTTGATTACTGCCTTCATTCGCTTTGGAATTGATTGTACAGTTTGTGGATGAAATTCCAGGGATATTTTTCTCCATATTGTGCGAATTGCGTCCTCAAAAATTACACGAGAGGTGTGATGTGGGCTTGTTTCTGAAGTTCTATCTTAATGTTTCTCTAAACATTTTAAATTATATTAAAGTGTGGACTCTGGGCTGATTATCCATGACATTGAGTTCATTTTTCCTAAATGTACATTTTCACAACACAAACAAAATGTACCGAAGCATTGACATCTTGAAAGACATAGTCGTTGTTTGGGAAATGGCGTGCTAAAACAGACTTTACAGGCCACATAAAGTTGTCAACAATTTCTATGTATTTTTCACCATTTATGTTAGCATCTACAACAGTTAAGTACCTACACCTTTGTCGGTTATACTATCCCAGATCATCAAAAGACAGTTATTGTCCACGTCCGGGGTTCAGACACCGGGGGATCAATTCTTCACGGGGCTGTCGCCTTACCAAAACACGTGTCCATGAAATTGTGGTGAAGTTTGGTTAGAGTTATCTCCCTTAGACCGGTAACCGCGCCGACAACCTGGATGTGACATCTCGGTGCGGTCTCTTATACATCTTGAACCCGAACGAACAACACGTGAGTGAATTTCCTCCACCTTGTCTTTGATTTCAGGAGCTGAGAGCATTTACAACTACTTGTTGTGACGGTGTGTGAATAGCACACACCGAATTCACGACAATTGGTGTCATAAGTGAGAAAGAACTCACGCTATTCGCGCTATTTTGACAATTTTTTTCCATATATTTTTTCTACCTTGCTGGTCCCCTCTCGCTCGCACGTGCGCTGGCCATTTTGGTTGACCAGTGCGCGAATTACGAGTGAGAGATTTTGGGACAGTTCTAGCAGTTTATTATTGTTTATTTAATTATTTATTAGGGGTAATTCAGAGTCGGCGGTGTTTTCACTGCCGTTCTGAAATTTATATTTAATTTAATTTAGTATACTTGTTAGGTTTTCACGGAACTTCATTCGCCTGTATAGTGGGCCGCCCATATTGGCGGAATACATATGACAGGCGAGACTTGAGTTATCGTTAGTATAGGATATTATTTTTATATTGTAGGGAAATTATTATATGTTTAGTTAGGTTATTATTACATTAGGTTAGAAATTAGTTATTTTAGGAATTAGAAATTATTTTGTAAACTGTAAATCGTAGTTGTAATCGTTGGAATTTTGTACGGGACGGTTGCACGTGTCTACTATAGCAC
>NW_018404125.1:781991-787525 GCF_002113885.1 Mizuhopecten yessoensis
GCTATCAATACGGAGGTTCAGAAAGAGACGGTTCTCTGCCTCTCAGGCAGCCTCTGGGCCTTTAGAGACAGAGTGGTTTTCTGCTCAACCGTCTCTGGAAACTGTGAGGGATCGGCTCCTTGAGCGGTTATCTGCTCAGGGGTGGGATTGTGTTATCAGCTCTCTGCCACAGTCAGTATACAAGTGGAGGGCATTCTTCCACTTTTGACACCATCAGACATATTCAACTACGTTTACATGTCTGAGTACCTGGCAAGGGCACAGTATGCCTATGCCAACCATAAAGTTTATATCTTTAATGGTCCTGTACCTGGGAGGAGGGCACTTTAAAGGTAAGCCCATCAACAGAATTAGATCTATGAAGTATGGGCCCGAACTTCCACTTCTGGGCACGGTGAAACTGTGTTCCTGCTAAGGGTCCCTTATGCTTAAGGGGTGACCCGACCTTGTCCAAATCCACAAGAGAACAATCATCTCCAGCATCTGCTACTTCAAGAAAGACCACCTCATGATTCCTGCTCAGCAGCTTCCAACCTCAAGAGGGGGCCTTCATAAAACGGGGAAGAGTGTGGTGAATTTTGGTTAGAGTTATCTCACTTAGACCGGTAACCGCGCCGACAACCTGGATGTGACAGCTCGGCGCGGTCTCTTTTACTTCTTGATATCGAACCAGCAACACGTGAGTGAATTTCCTCCACCTTGTCTTTGATTTCAGGAGCTGAGAGCATTTACAACTACTTGTTGTGACGATGTGTGAATAGCACACACCGAATTCACGACAAAATCACTAAATATCACGATTTTCGAGTAATCACCAACAGTTTGATATACATTTAAATTACACCAAGCGTGATGTTTTTTTAACATTAGCTACGCGAATTCTGATTTCCTTTTTCACAACACGCCTGTTAAAGTTTTCCTCGAATACAGTACGTGTAGAAATGGTTTCGGGTCAAAACTTATTAAAACATTAGTAATTTCACCCAGAGATTTCCTTTTGTTTGATTTTTTGATACTACAAAGTTCAAAATTCCGTTCAGTGAGCTTTTAGAGTCGGCCACTTCTTTGTTTTCAATCGAGCTTTCTTCACGAATACGTCAGATATGTTTGTTCAGATATTTGATAAGGCTTTCTTCCCGATTCGTGCAAAGTTTTAATGACGCTTTTATCCAATAGAGACGGTTCTCTCCGATTTGCCGACATCTGTTTACAACAGACGAATGTTTATTTCTTCTGGTGACCTTTCTGATGACCCTTTGCATAGCATCGCAACCCTGCAGGAGGGGATCGGGAAATTTACACCTGCTGTTACCGACAACATGTATATATTGTAGGAGGCGACTAATGTGATAACACCCAGCAGAGTTTGGGATTTGCTTTGGTGTCACAAATGCGACCGAAATAGATCTGCTGCACCCATTGTTATATTTGGGATTGTTATCATTTTTCCTCATGAATATTAATGAGGGGCGCTCCATGTTTGATCACGTGATCATCAAAGTTTTTCCGCGCCACCATGGCAACCAACAAAAAATAATTGTTCCCATGCTCAATTAATTGCGATTTTGGCCTTATTTTAAGACAACTCTGTAGAATAAAATTAACCGAATGATCACATTGAACAAGATTTATCAAAGATAATGGGAAAGGGAGTTACATAACTTCTTAATATAAGGACAAATATAGAATATATAGCCAGATAGCTGTCATTCTTGCACATTCTATACTACCGAGGAAGGAGCATAAACAATGTGCATTTTGTACTTGTTACGTCTACACTATATACAAATCTTTTCATTTATATGTTAAAAGACATTTAAGATGTTATTTGTGAAACATTAACCTACAAAATATTCGTGGACAACGAGAAATTGGTGTTTTAAAATCAGAAATTTGGGAAAGTTCAAGGGGCGCCCGAAGGGGTAATGTAATTCAATTATCAACTGCACTATTGATTTTAAACTAAAATTCTAACAAGGAATCAAAAGCCTATACGTTGTGACCTGTGAACAAAATTAAAAGGTGTGGTATCTTAAAAAATAACAATTGCAATCTCAGATATATTGCAGCAGTACAGTTAGTATACGTGATACAAAGATTCTAAAACAATAGGGACAGAATAATCACGAGCTGACGGATGCTACTTAATATACTGAGGACTATGTATATTTACATGTAACAGATGAGGGGTGCAAGACGTGAACCAGCTCTTTTTCAAATGTTGAATTTTAATATAGTTAGTTGAAACGACTGATAAAATTACATATTTCATTCAACAATAAGGCAGACGGATTGACTTATCAATTAAAAAATAAAACAACATCGATTTGCTTCAAGTACATGTATTATTGTGCTCCTGAAAATCCGTTTTTGCTCCTTTTTCGACGTATGAAAATGATGTGGTGATCGCGCACGTACGTTCATATGTGATACCAACTTAGAATAAAAGATTGTCTATACATTTATTTAACGACGTTGTCTGAAACAGGGACAAACTTTATGTCACGGCATGTTCTGGAACAAATAACTAAAACGAAATATATAATTTACATAACGCATGTTAGATCAGTGAGAAGTTATTTTTTTCGAATCATGTGGCCATTCGTGTACAATAGCATTCTTGTAATTCTACCCACAGTAATATATATTAGATTCAGTTTATCTGAAAGGATTGAATAAGTAAATATTTTAAATGAATCCTTTTGGTGCCTCTTTCAAGTCGAGAGAGTGTCACAAAACCATGGAGACTCCTTTCACTTTCAGAGGAATACGATGTTATTACATAGTCCCCTATGGTCCCCTTTGATTTTATGTCAAACTTAAGAAAATCCACTTTTCAAATGCTCCAGGAACCTGGGATATTGCAAATATTCTTATTGTAAATATTCTTAAAACACCTCATAAACTGTGTTTTTCTATACCGGAAGTTATCGAGCGAATCTCGGCAACTTACCGATGTCATGGAGACAGAATCGAAAGATTCGATCGAAAGTGCAGTAAATGACAATTGGTCGTTTACCAGTATTCGATTGCATAAAACATATAGGCGCCCTCGCTTCAAAAGTTCGTCTACTCCAGGAACCTCGATTTTTTAATGGATCGCGCTAATTAACTTGTAACCCATTTTTAGACGGTGTGTAGGGACATTTGACATCCCGGCAAATATTATCCGGACTACTATCCAGCCGATAGGCGCAAAAACTTAAAGCACATAGTGTTATCCCAATGGGCCAATGGCCGCGATTTTATCAAAGATGGCGGATTATGCAAATTAGTAAAGTGACCGTCATTTGAGTACAACGGGCGAACCAGTCGTCCCACTCCTAAATTGCTTAGCGTTAAGCATGAGAGGAAGCTACCTATTTTACAGAATCTGGTATTTTCCAGGGGACAAAACCTTAAACCTTCCTCACAGAAGCGAACGCTCAACTAAAGGCCAAAAGTGAGGCATTGTCAAGGGAGATATTAGGAAGAATAATGCTGTTTAGAAAGAAGAGAAAAGATAAGATTGATTTATTTTTAATACCATTTATAGATAAATTTGTTTGTAGGCATCTTGCTGAATAAATACATTGTTTCGTAATCAAAATGATTATACTGTCTATTGGTGTTCTTATTCCATCTTGATAGTACAAAAATGTATAGTCCAAAGATGAAAGTCTCCTTATTGTAAGCAAAAGGGATCATAAAAGCATCATTTCAACAAGACAAAACGTGCAGAAAAACCTTATGTTATATGTATGAAAAGCAAAATGAAATAATGAAATGGTTGTGATGTTGGAGAATAACCACTATGGTATATTTTTTAGCCTTATATTAGTCATTGATAAGATGGTTTGTCTGTCCCTTGGTGTCCTGATTTAAAAAAAAAAAAAAAAAATCTGCAGCCACATATAATTTCAGGCGTTTGTCATGGGATTTTAGTATAATGTGTAGGTGCACGTGGCTAGTGGAGGGAAGTCGTCCGGCACTGGCATAACTTTTTTTTTTCTTTGCATGAGTTTTTTGCCCGGAACCCGTCTTTGTTTTTACATTATACTAAATATCCGGTCACTACAATAACATCCGGTGATGAGAACGATGTGAAGGAATTTTAGTGTTAGTGAGTATGGATGACAGTGCGTCAGTCCCCGTGTTTGACTTTATATTAATGTATGTTTATATTATCTTCTTTCTATCACTCAATCTGTTCTTTCCTTTTACTTCCTTCTTCTTTGTGTCTCTATGGTGTCATAGCACTGACAAAGGTGACATATACAATTTGATTTTTGTATGTACATATCATGGAAGAAATTAAGATACTAACAGCAAACTGCAGGGCCTATGTGATAAGGGAAAACGTAAAGATGTATTTTCATATTTAAGAAATAAGAATTATAACATGTACTGTATTCAGGACACACATTTTACTGTTGAAATGCAAAATATCATAAGGTCAGAATGGGATATTCCTGTCATTTCAGTTCATTTAGATCAAATTCAAGAGGGGTTGCAATTTTAATTAATAATAATTTTGAAATGAAGGTGAGGAATGAAAGAAAGATACAGAAGGGAACTTTATTGCTTTAGATATAATAATAGGAGAAACACAGGTAACTTTAATAACACTATATGGTCCAAATATAGATAGGCCACACTTTTATGAACAAATAGTAGATGCTTTTAATGAGTATAACAATGAACATTTTATTGTATGTGGTGATTTTAATTTGGTTCTGAATCCTGATTTAGACTGTGATCAAAATTATATACATGTACATAATCCAAAGGCTAGGCATAAGCTAATAGAATTAATTGAAAGACTAGATATGATAGACATTTTTAGAGAACAACACCCAAAAATAAGGAGGTACACATGGAGAAATTTCTTTTTAATATCTGACAGTTTGGTAAGAAATGTACAAAAAATGTAACATAGAGACTGGCCACCGATCAGATCATTCCTCACCTTCTATATCATTTAAGTTTAATGAGTTCAAAAAAGGAAAGGGTCTTTGGAAATTTAACAACTCATTACTGCATAATAAATAAGCTTTTTTCTGAAATTAAATTACAGTACGCTCTTCCTGTTTACAATTTTGAGAATCTAAATATTATCTCTGACAATGATATTCAATTTCAAATCAATAATCAACTTTTTTTAGAGACATTATTTGAAATTAGGGGAAAAACAATATCATATTCATCTTACAAGAAAAAGCAGCAGAATATACAGGAGAAGAATCTTATTGAAGCAATTAATTCTCTAGAAGCCCATGGCAGTATAGATTTTAATCAAGTAGAAGAAAAAAAGAAGGAATTAGAAAGAATTAGGCAACATAAAATGAAGGGAAATATCATTCGATCAAAAGCTAAAAGGGTTGAAGAGGGAGAAAAACCAACAAAATATTTTTTCAATTTAGAAAATAGAAATTTTACTTCGAAAATTATTCCAATGTTAGAAAAAGGAAATGGGGAAATTATTAGAAAACAGGAAGATATTTTAAATGAAGTTAAATTATTTTATGAACATTTATATTCAAGTAATAGTAATA
>NW_018404125.1:789449-792111 GCF_002113885.1 Mizuhopecten yessoensis
TTCAAGCAAGGGGCGTCACTTACTGCCCTCATATGCATCAAGAGGGCGTCAATAACTGCCGGCATATGTTTTATATTTTTTTCAAGCAAAGGGCGTCACTTACTGCCCTCATATGTTTTATATATTTTTTCAAGCAAGAGGCGTCACTTACTGCCCTCATATGTTTTATATTTTGTTAAAGCAAGGGGCGTCACTTACTGCCCTCATATGCATCAAGAGGGCGTCGATAACTGCCGGCATATGTTTTATATATTTTTTTCAAGCAAGGGGCGTCACTTACTGCCCACATATGCATCAAGAGGGCGTCAATAACTGCAGGCATATGTTTTATATTTTTTTCAAGCAAAGGGCGTCACTTACTGCCCTCATATGCATCAAAAGGGCTTCAATAACTGCCCGCATATGTTTTATGTTTTTTTCAAGCAAGGGGCGTCACTTACTGCCCTCATATGCATCAAAAGGGCTTCAATAACTGCCCGCATATGTTTTATGTTTTTTTCAAGCAAGGGGCGTCATTCACTGCCCTCATATGCATCAAGAGGGCTTCAATAACTGCCGGCATATGTTTTAATTTTTTTTTCAAGCAAGGGGCGTCATTCACTGCCCTCATATGCATCAAGAGGGCTTCAATAACTGCCGGCATATGTTTTATATATTTTTTTCAAGCAAGGGGCGTCATTCACTGCCCTCATATGCATCAAGAGGGCTTCAATAACTGCCCGCATATGTTTTATATATTTTTTTCAAGCAAGGGGCGTCATTCACTGCCCTCATATGCATCAAGAGGGCTTCAATAACTGCCGGCATATGTTTTAATTTTTTTTTCAAGCAAGGGGCGTCACTTACCGCCCTCATATGCATCAAGAGGGCGTCGATAACTGCCGGCATATGTTTTATATATTTTTTTCAAGCAAGGGGCGTCATTTACTGCCCTCATAGGTGTTATATATTTTTTCAAGCAAGGGGCGTCACTTACCGCCCTCATATGCATCAAGAGGGCTTCAATAACTGCCGGCATATGTTTTATATTTTTTTCAAGCAAAGGGCGTCATTTACTGCCCTCATATGTTTTATATATTTTTTCAAGCAAGAGGCGTCACTTACTGCCCTCATATGCATCAAGAGGGCGTCACTTACTGCCCTCATATGTTTTATATTTTTTTTTCAAGCAAGGGGCGTCACTTACTGCCCTCATATGCATCAAGAGGGCGTCAATAACTGCCGGCATATGTTTTATATTTTTTTCAAGCAATGGGCGTCACTTACTGACCTCATATGCCTCAAGAGGGCGTCACTCACTGCCCGCATATGTTTTATTTGTTCCAAGCAATTGTCAATTAAATTAATTAAAGTCTTTTGTGATCAAGGAGAATCCAATGATCATAAAGTATTTATATCAATACACTTATATGTAAATAACATGTATTTATAATTGTCAAAATTAACTGATGTTAGCAAAGTCCTGCCACATGGTACACGAAAAGGACTCACCTTTTCATGTACCACCGCCACAAAGAAATGTAATGGGGTACGAAGCTAACAACAGGAACACCACAGGACCACCGTGGCCATTGGCCAACAATTCTTAAACATGTTTATGTAACTCACAGAAAATTCACTCAACTCAATATAAGGGGAACACCCTGTCCCCCCAGAACAATATCCTTTCAATCCCTCCCTATAAACAGTTAAGTAAAATATCATTGCCTATGTTGCTAGGGTGCACTTTGTCTTTGTCAAATAGTTCCTGCTGGCCCACTCTCATGTCGGGCTATCTTAAATAACCACCACCCAGGCCGAGTACCTTCTTAGCCACTTCCCTGTTAACTCTGACCCTTGCATAGTTGACTGCTGTCACCTTCTCTGTACCTCGCCAACTTTGACGGGGCAGCGTCTGTGACCAAACTACAATAGTATGAGGGAACATCCTCACAAAGTGCTCCATTTCCATACATATGTGCTCCCTTAAGTTCAATGCTCCAATTTCAACCAAGTCGTTCGCCCCACAGTGAACTATCAAAATGGAGGGCTCCCCTCGGGCATTAACCATGTCCTGTACCTGGGATAAAACAGAGTCCTATTTCATGCCACTCTGACCCCTCCACCATATTGAGCAATTCCGACGGTTCAATCCAAGATGGCGACCTCCTGGCTTACTGTCAGCTTGATAGCAGGCTCGCTTTATAATGGAAGAGCCGACTATGTAGACCGTATGGTGTGTGGGATGCCCTGAAATCTAAAGGCTGTAATTAGCCCATATGAACTTGCTAATTTGAAATTTTTGTATCACGAAATGACAGAGCAAGGAGAAGCCAGTGCCCCAGGTCAAGTTTGTTTATAATATTCACAAAACAATGTTTAACATGCAGTTATCCGGTATTCTAATATACTGCTTAAAAACACCCGAACTCCAGCGCCCCAACAGCTGAATTTCCCTCTCGGATAAACCTTTGTTTGCGGCCGCTGTGGCCGCCCCTATTCTGATTGAATGAGTAGTCTATTTTCCCACATCTAGGCCCATGAATGACAATGATTTCTTTAACATGGCGGCAAACTGATATCGGGTCTGGTTTGTATGAAGTGACAAAAGAGGGGGCCAGATATCCCATGCCTTATTACTATGTACTCATCCAGGTAATTCACGGGACATAACTCCCCCCCC
>NW_018404125.1:792345-823735 GCF_002113885.1 Mizuhopecten yessoensis
TGAGATGATGATTTGTTTCGGATCTCAACCAATGCCTGATTGTCACACTGAAACAATACTTTCTTGTTGCGAAACTCGCTTCCCCATGTGTATAATACATTAACAATAGGAATCAACTCTAGGAATGTGATGTCCCTCTGTATATCCAAACCGTACCAACTACTTGGCCACTTGAACACTAGCCAATGTTTCCCGTACACAGCACCACAACCTAAGTCCATACTACCAGCACTATCTGTGAACAGTTCAAAATCAGCACTCAATACCCAATCCTGCTCGAAAAAATGAAAGGTACCATTAAAATTCTGGAAGAATTCTAGCCACCCCCAGATGTCCGCCTTGACCCCCTTTGTCAAACGAATGTGGTGGTTTGGACTTGTAGCATTGCCTAATAACCCATATAGCCTCCTGGAAAATGCTCTAGCCCCTGGCATTGCCCTCACACAAAAAGCTAATTTACCCAACAAACTTTGAAGGTCTTTCAACAATATTTTTGTTTTCTGAGCTAAATCTTGTAAAATCAATGTTATTTATAGGACCTTATCCCTGCGAATCCGAACAACTTGTTCAACAGTATCTATTTCTAATCCTAGAAATACCAAACACGTTACTGGGCCCTCTGTCTTTTCATTTGCCACCGGCACTTTAGCTCCTGACAAAAAACATCAAAACATTCCATGGCTTTGATGCAATCATTATTATTCGCTTTTCCACCAAACAGAAAATCGTCAAGATAATGTTCAATGGATTGAGAATTACACTTGCTACGTACTACCCATTCGATAAATGTTGAAAACATTTCAAACGATGCACATGAAATACTACACCCCATGGGTAAACACTTGTCAAAGTAATAATCAGCACATACTTTCATACCTAGTAAGTCAAAATCCCCTGGAAAAATTGGTAGCAGACGAAAAGCCGACTTGATATCTTTCTTCCCCAACAAGGCCCCTTTTCCAAGATTCTGAACCATTTTCATTGCCTGATCAAATGAGGTATAATGGACAGAAGTGAGAGCCCCATCGATAAATTCATTGACACTGTCATGTTCAGGATATGATAAATGTTGAATCAATCTCCAACCCCCTGTTTTTTTGGGAACTAAACCAATGGGAGAAACTCTAAGATTGGAAATAGGCTTACTTTTAAAGGGCCCCATTACCCTTCCTGCATCAACTTCCTGCTTTAATTTTGACAACAAAATATCTTCATATTGAAATGCAGATAAAAGGTTTTTTGACTCTCTAGGAAATCTTGAACCAGATTAATGAAGCTAGAAACCCCTTTCGAAACCAACATTCAGATATTGTGACGCTACTCTGTCAGGATAAATGTCCAAGTATTTATTGAGAGTGGTATTGTTGATTGGAGTTTTTCCGAGAGCCCATATCTCTGTTGAAATGGTATCTATTGTAGTTGGGTGCTTGGGGACAAAAATTACTTTGCCCCTGGGTGAGGGTGCTACTTTGACCAGAATTCAGGCCCTGTCTAGGTCCATTGTTTGGCTAAGGCATTCTTTGGCCACTTATATTAGCCTGCCCCCTGAAAGCTTGGTTTTGGTTACGGAAGCAGTTTATTTTTGAATGGCCTCCCCCACATACTACACATTTATGCATATAACCACAATTCGTCCTGTGGCACACTCCCCTGAAGTTAAATTCATAACAAACACCACCCACTCCGACATTTTTGTTTTGCTATGCATAAGCATCCGAGGACCTCAATACATTATTGTTAAACATGTAAGCCATAGTTCCCCGTCAACTACCGCCCATGACCGATCAGGCTGACGGGCTTGACGGAGACGAAATTGCTCGTCATATCTCCTCCAACCTAACCCACCAAACGATTTAAAGGCCGTTCTAACAATTGACATATATTTCAATAGTTCTTGCCCTCTATCATGCTTCTGTGTGTAGATAGCAACATAAACTATGAAGGCATCTGTCTATGCCTCAATGTTATCTAATTTGTATTTTGCCCCCCTCTGTTTGATGACAAAGACGCCATCAACCAAAGATAAACTTTGAGTTGTTTCCTGATGGTTTGTCTCCATCAGTATGCCCAAATCAAAAAACTCTGAGCCCCAATTTTTTTCCCTGGTAGCCTGGGAGACGTTGGGCCCCTACCGTGTCCCCTACACTCAGGAGCGGGGAAGGCATATTAAACATGTCAATACCTGAGCCCAAATTTGCAGTCATAGGTCCTCCTCCCGAGACTGATGGGACTTGTCCCGATCCCGCGGGGTGGCTCTCTGCAACCTTGGGGACTGTCACCTGCATGTCAGGCTCCTCCATGGCGCCCAGCTCAGACTCATCCTCCTCATGCTGTGCCTGGTATGACCGAGCTCCTCCCCTCCTGTCGGCCCTGGCATAAGTGCTGTTATATTTCCTACGCTTGCTTGGGGTCATAGTCAGCTTCTCAACAGATAAATACAAAACTTTAACATAAATGATGAGCTAATGCAACATTAGTTATAACTGACTCAGCTGAACATATTGAAATTTGAACAAGGGTTGTCTCCCCTGGCCCTCGTTTACTGCACAGCAAATAATGATGCTTAGTCATTGATGCGTATGAATGAATAACGTTAATTCATCGAACATTCTTGTGTTCAGCGACTCGTTTATTAGGTTCATTTACATTTGTTCCGTGCCACCCCACGAACACACGAGGGAACACATCTAATTAATGATTTTGTTTGCGCCCTGTGAACGCTGTAGTTGCATTTATACACGTAATACGTGTCAAGCACATACATATTACCATCCAATGCAGTTGGCTATCTATGATTGTAGATTTAAAATTCAGTAATCGTCAACTTTTTCTTTCAACTTCCACCGTGACAAATTCGAATTAAAACGGTCATTTCCGGTGCAGGTCAAAAGGTTGATGGGGTTTGTAACTTGCTTTCATGTGCCAGGGGAGGCAACTCGTGCAGTAAATGACTCGCTTACATAATGCAATTAGGCAAAGATAGTTAGAAATAAAGGCTGTTCCTTAAATAACACAAGTTATTCATTATTAATAACTTGCATTATATTGCTTTAAAGTAAAGAAAATTTTCTGCCACTAAAAAAAATAATGGTTATCAGAATTTTAAGGCTTTTAAATGGAAATTTATGTAAAAATGAAAGACAATATTTTGACAAAATAATGTCAATAAAAAATTATACTGACATATATTAGTATTGCATTAATGTATATGAATTTAATAAATGCCGAAATCGTGTAAAATTAATGCTCTATACACGATATAAAGATTGACATTTTATAATAAATCAATACACATAGTAATTGCAGGTAAGAGTTATCGTTCTTGAAAAACTTCACAGTAGTGAAATAGGTATCCGGTTTCCTGAAGTGCAGAAAAATGGACACATGTGACTTATTGATAAAAAAACACCATCTGAATTAATGCCTGGATTGCTTTGAAATAATTGAATATTGAGAGAAGACACTGTTCTGTCAATAATAAACATACAATATTCATCAGTTTAATATTAAACATTAGAATTTGCGGAAATTGTGATACTGTCTCCCTACATTGGATTTTCAACTAGGGATGTACTTCCTGTTTCCGTTTATCAATACACTCCAATGACCTTAATTAAAGAAAGAAGAAAAAAATTGTTTTACAGCCATCAAGAGTTTTCAGAGAAATTTGACATTCATACAAATTTTCTCACTTATCAAGGTGTCATTAATTCCATAAAGAAATCCATTTCACATGAGGATGTTTCTTATTTGAATGTAGATTATCCATATATCCCAATTAATTTGGAAATTTTTCTTAAACACAAAAGAGGAACTAAAGACTTTTACCATATTCTATGCAAAAATAATACAATATCTACCGGTAGAAAGAAGTGGGANAAATTTTACAGCCATCAAGAGTTTACAGAGAAATTTGACATTCATACAAATTTTCTCACTTATCAAGGTGTCATTAATTCCATAAAGAAATCCATTTCACATGAGGATGTTTCTTATTTGAATGTAGATTATCCATATATCCCAATTAATTTGGAAATTTTTCTTAAACACAAAAAAGGCACTAAAGACTTTTACCATATTCTATGCAAAAATAATTCAATATCTACCGGTAGAAAGAAGTGGGAGGAAATATTTGAATTTAACACAGAGATATGGAAGAAAATCTATACCATTCCCTTCAAAATTAGTAAAAACACAAAACTACAGTGGCTTCAATTTAGAATCAATCAACAGATTTTAACTACTAATTCATATCTTTATAAAATAGGTCTTGTTAATAGTCCATATTGTTTTCATTGTAAAACTGACACAGAAACTATAGTTCATGCGTTATGGGAATGTAAAGAAGTACAAGTGTTTTTAACAGATTTTGAATCATTGCTAGATGTGATTAATTCCATTTGCTTTTAATAAAGTATCTTTTATCTTTGGTTAGAAAAATGATAGTAAAAACAATGTTGATAATTTAGTACTTCTTATCATTAAACTATATATTTGTAAAGCTAGATGTCTGCAAACTGGTCTATCAGTTTTAGCTTTGAAAATCTTAATTAAATATATTTACATCACTCAAAAATACATTGTTGTAGGTAATGGTGAAAATTATCTTACTAATTTTAAAAGGGAATGGAAAAAATGGGAAAGATTACTGCAGGCCATATAACTGAAATGTAAATTAATAATAATAATATAGTACCAATGTCATTCCTGTTAAAGGTTTTTACAAAAATTTACACAATATTGAACAATAAGCTCTCCAATCTTCCTTTTCGTTCTTGTCCGTCTCTCTCTTCACCACTCTTTTCTTTTCTATATCTTCTTCTAAAACAATACAATGGTACATAACACCTAATATCCTGGTTTCAACATGTGAAAATAGTCAAACTGTTGGGGTTTTTTTGGGGTTTTTTTTTGTATTTGTTTGCTTCTCAACTACCATGCATAAATTATTATCTTGTTTCAAACTTACGAAGAAAATAATTGTTTTTCTACATTGGTACCAAAATCGATGTTATAATATAAGAATGTTAAAAAAAATGTCAAGACAAACAAAAAACTTGTGTGAAAATTAAGAATGTGAGACTGAAATATGATGTGTTATGTTTAATGTACTGTTGAAAAAATAAAAAAAAAATAAAAAAAATATAAAAAATAATAATTAAAGCATATTGTTTCCATATCAGTTTTACATGAGTAACAATAAGGACTAGCAGCTATTCCTAACTTAAAAGAGAATGGGTTTGTTGTCAAAATGTGTTGATTGATTCTGTATTGAAGCCACTGTAATTTTGGATTTTTGGTTATATGAAAAGGCATTTTGTATATTTTCATCCATGTTTCATTATCAAAACAGAATAATGGTAATACACTATTGGATATTTATATGTGCAAGTCGTTTAATGCTATCCATCTGGAAAGAGGGTTTTATACGAGACATTTTTTTTACTTTCTTGACTTTTCCCACAAAGCCGAATGCTTACCATCCGAGTTAGCTAATCGAGCAGGTTATCGTTTCACGAGTCTAGAAATTGCGACATATTAAAATGATTACAATAAATACGAATCACATTCAACAGCTTTGCTACATGTTCCACAACTCGGTTTCATTCACTTCTCCACGCTGTCATTTAATCATCAAATTTAACCATTTCAGGTTAGAATGTATCCCATTGTATGAACGTAAGAGGCGACTAATTGGAACCCCCCTGCAGAATTGGGGTTAATTTCTTCCTTGTCTTCTATTTAGGGGACATCAAGGAAATAAAAACCACTGCTGTGTCTCACTGAATGTGTGTATCGATAAAGGTGACTAATGAGGGCCGCCCACGGAATCTGGTGCCAAGCTAAGCTGCTGCCCCCAGGGCAACACTCTAGATATTTTTCGTTTCCTGTCTTCTGTCTGTTTTAGGCGGTGTCTACCTACGCACCCGTCTTCATATGAACCTATATCTGTTGGGAGGACGTTAAATCCCAAACAAACATAAGTCATCACAGTTTGACTTGCACTGTAGACGTTTAAGATTGGTTGTCTTTTGCAATTAATTATTTTCTTTTCCGAGAACCGTTTTAGTTTTTCGCTTTTCTTTAAACTTTCTTCGTGAGCTTTGAAACATGTTAAAACACTTCAGGCTTGAATGTTCAATATCCTTTTTACTTGCATCGGCACTCTTTGGGTCGTGAACTGAAATCTGACTCTGCTCCTTAGCTCTTTTTATACCGTTAAATATTATTTTTTATCTGGATAGCATAGCACATCATTCAATGGCTCCAACTTATATTTATCACTGATTATGGCTACTAATCTAGATGCCAAACATAAATGTATGTTAACTCTTGTATGGTTAGTGTTGGCTGAAATGAATGATTGCAAAAGACACAGGGCTAGCAAAAAGTACTCGTCCAAACCGAAAAACCACTCGTCCAGGTTTTGTTTCGTTTTATTTTGTTAAACGTCCTATTAACAGCTAATGTTATTTAAGGACGGCCTCCCCTGTGTGCAAGATACATGCGTCTATGCGTGTGTATTTTGGGAGGCTGCGATATGTTCGTGTTTGTCTCCTTGTGATAGCGCGGAACTGATGCCGACTTTATAGTGCTACCTCACTGAAACATACTGCCGAAGACACCCAGCAGGACGCCCCACCCGGTCACATTATACTGACAACGGGCGAACCAGTCGTCCCACTCCTAATTTGAAACTACCATTTTTAAAGACTCTGGTATGCCTCGACCAGGGGACAGAACCCAAAGCCTTCCTCACAGGGACGAATGCTCAACAAATGGCTAAAAGTTAGGCATTGTCAAGGGCGACATAAGGAAGAGGAAAGTTATTTTAGGGGGCAGCAGGTACAATTCGTATGCCCTACCTGCAGGACCACTCGTCCTGGAAAATAACCAAATAAAAATCTATTCCTATCTTAAAAAAGAAAGCAAATATTTTGTTCGGCAGTCTGTTGATTAATTCAATTTATTTGTGAACGTTCACTTTATTGTCCGTGTGTCACCATAGGTGTTTGAAATTCTGACTGTAAATTGAGATAAAAATCATATATTTTTTTTTAGGGTATTACTATAAAAAAAACAGGTATGCAACGCCTCCAGTGACAACAATCACAAAAGTCGCTGAAATCGGAAAAAATACACGATTCACACGCTTCTATTGTTATCTATCGTTGCCGCGAACATTATTAGATCCTCGCTTACCATAACGTATCACTCACCGCTTTTAACCACTTCTCTTTCAGCTTAAAACTGCCGGAGATAGCCTGTCACGAACACCATGACGGAAAAGTGTCGGCCATCTTTTTTGCAGGTCCGGGGTGAAAGTTCAGGTAATATGTAAAAAAAAAACCGGATCCGGTGTGAGGCCGGAATCACAGAATGTAAACAATAATGGCGGGAGCACATGGCGAGGTGGTGACTCTGATAAGAGGAGGACACAGTGTCATTGTTACCCGACAATGCGGTCCTGAAAAAACACATCTTTTGAAGTCAACACTATATTTAATCGTCTTATTGCAATATAGGGATAAAATAAGTCATGTTTTCTGTCAACACGACCAAATCAGGGGCAAATGTCAAGACCATGACTTCATACATTTCTGCAACGACACCATGCCTATTAAATCCTAATGGACCTTCTCTTTTTTCTTGCATCCTTATTTCTGCCTGGATTAACGGACATGGTCTTGTTGCAGAAAAATATGAGGCAGTTTTCCCTGAGTTGGCCTAATTGTAAAAGTAGTTGTTACCCTCCCAAATGACACGGTGCAATAAATCTACTCACCATTAACAATAGATGTAAGTGGACATGTTTAGTTCATATTCCTTTTGTTCGTTTAAGGAATATGTGCAGATTTTGGGTATTACTAATGCTTTGCTGCTGTTGCTCGTTTGGCTCTCCGCTATATTTTTGAAGGAAGGTGACACCGAGAATACTCTTGGAATCATTTTCGATAAACCCTCCTTAGACTACTAATAAACATTATACACCATTCTCTCTCATTAATAAATTGATTCTACTCACATGCACGCACAATATCAACTTGTATTCTCGCTACGAGTTCTTCCCAAAAATATAACTTTCGTTTCTGCCGACCGACTTGCGTACCACGTCACTTCCGCTACAGACTTCTGCCACCCAAAATTCTCTCCGAACAGACGACAGAAGTATTACAAAGATTGTACATAATGCCATTTAACAGAGGATGACTTAGGTAACAACTGACATAAACATTCACTCTATTCATACATACAACTGTCACTCGCGCTAATACTAAAATAATTACTATATTGATACAAAACTTCTATCGCACACATTCGATTCTGACAAATTACTTTCACACGACATAATCACATCTTGTCACAATATTGTCAATTGTGTCAACCACGTAAAAATCTAACGAGTCTTATTGCAACAAAAGAAAAGCAAAGAGAGATAAAGAAAATCTTCAAAATAGACTACATTAAACAAAACTTAGCAGGACTAAAAACTAACCCTTAAAATATTCATTGGGCGAACGGGATTCAAGACGAAACGATCTGACACCCATCTTTCCACCTAGAACGTTCTGCATGTCTACATCACTTCACGCTGTTAAAAAGAGCACAATCGTCATTTTCACCAATTCCCCCCTTTTGAACACATATCCAACGCTGTAATTATAGTCTACAAACACTTCAGATTACTTGACAGTGCGTATATTTGACGAGGTTTTCTTAAAAAAACAAAAGAGATACTGTCTTCATTGATTGAATGTCATGACATTTGCATGACATGTGATTCAAGAGTCATAGCTGAACGAGTCAAAGTATTCATAATCTGACAGTCTGTGGAGCTACATGTATCATGCATAACGACCATGTAATGTACTACATGTATACCCATACACACACACACATGGAGGCCCTTAAGTAACCTTAGCGGTTAAAAGGACGTTAAACACAATAAAACCAAACCAAACTACATGTATAAATGCCCTTTTCGACGCCCTTTTATTTTATTTTGTACCTTGTCCATATTTTGGCCCATCTTTCAGCAAGTTGTGGTAGGAGAATGTTTTTGTTTAGTATAAAAGTAGAAAGTTATATTTCTAGCATATAGTGTATTGTCAAAACAGTTGGAATTGATTTCTAAAAGTTTCAGGTCAAAAAGGTGCATTGAGATCACTAGTTTTTATAGTAACAATTACCATCTTGGCCTCTTGTTTCAACTATCCTTACCAGATAAACTATTATTAGCGTCCACTTCCCCTGCTCTGCCATGCTGCATCCACACTTCCCGTCGGAAAGACAGGCCCATTTGAATCTCCAGTTGTACAAAAGGCATAGTGTACATAATATCAATAATGCTAATACATGTTTTATTTATTTCAACAAATTTTATTGCAAAAAAACTATGCAAAGGGATAGGGCATCAGGCAAAGCCTATATAAGCCTTCTCCTTACAACTTCGGTATGTTATATGTACAGTCATTGAAATCATCAAACAAACATATAAAAAAAATCATATAGTGTGTCTCCATGTCCCTACCGTACAAGGTATAGTTATGATTAAACAACTATTTAAGTGTTGATAATGTACTCTGATATGCATTGTAATATAAATGCATTGGTTTCTTCATCACATTCATGACATCCTTGAAGTAATGTGCTTATATTTAATCAACTGATTTCTAAGTGTCAATCGAGAATGGTTGAATAGAGGACAGATAAAAAAAAATAATGATCCACAGTTTCCTCACCAAGGTTGCATGTGCATATTGGAGAATCTTTTAAACGGTCATGAAAAAGGTCAGAGTTCAAATTGCTGGCTTCATTTCTAAGTTGACACATAATTATATTTATATTTCGACTGCCATCATTTGCAAACGTTTTTGTTGTAGCCGAGACAGTTTCATTATTTTTTGAAGAGTAGAGCTTTAAATTGTGATAGAGAGTTTACATTGGATAAATCAAAATTAGGAGCGAATGAGTTGAATTCCCTAAATGTACATGGAAAATAGCTACTATAAAAGCTTACTGTTCTACATATTGGAGTGTTGAAATATCTAGTCGCCCTTAATGGATATCTTTCATTTGCATTGTGATATATAAATGGTTGCACTATATCTTTCAGATGTTGCGGGGGCATGTCATGAAGTATCTTAAACATTAATTTATGTTTTTGTCGTCTATCTGAGAGAGATTCCCAGACAAGTTCTTTATATAATTTATAATGAGAGGTACCTCTGCGCAATCCTGTTATGACTCTAGCAGCTTCTAAATGAACAGACTCAAGCAGTTGTATAGATTGTTCCGTGCAATTGTCCCACAAGACGTCTGCATAATCCAATAAAGGCAAAATATATGTTTTATATATGTTTTATATAACCCTAACCCTAACACCTAGATGTTTGTGAGTAGTAAGGGATTGAACTGGGCTATTGTTAAAAAATATATCTGGATGTAGCGTGTCTCTGTTCCTAGCAAATATCATTGATACAGTTTTTGAAGGGTTGAAATTAATATCCCATTTTTTACCCCAAGTACTAATATTTGAAAGATTTTCTGAAATTTTATTAGCTATTTCAATATTGTTATTTTCAATTATTTCACTTAAGGATGTATCATCAGCAAACAATTTTATGTCACTAGTTACAATATCGGCTATATCATTAATATATTAAAGAAATAAAAAGGGACCTAAAACAGATCCCTGTGGAACTCCAGCGTTTACAGATTTATAAGTTGAGAAAATGCCTTCGGTTAAAACACGTTGTTTTCTATTTGATAAGTAATTTTAAAAACCAACTTAGCAAGTTTCCTTTAATACCATAGGATTCTTGTTTGTATAATAACCCTTCATGCCACACTCTATCGAAGGCTTTACTTATGTCACAGAATACAGAGCTGATTTCTCGTCCTTTATCAAGGGAATCCATAATCATATGATATAACGAAAGTTGATTCACAGTTGAATCTCCTGGAATAAAACCTAAATGGTTCTTAGTAATGATTTCATGTTCTCGCAAATAGTTATATAGATATTTAAAAATTACTTTTTCTATTACTTTGCTAAGGCAAGAGGTAACTGAAATAGGACGATAATTAGAAACATCATTTTTCTCACCCTTGCCTTTATAAATAGCATTAATGTTTGCAGCTTTCCAGGACAATGGGATTGAGCCAGTTTCCATGGATTTATTACAAAGGAGGGTAATAGGAAGAGTGATAGAAGGTGTTAGTAGTTTTATAAGTTTTGGGACCACTCCATCAGGACCAGCGGGCTTCTTCCCACTAATACATGTGTAGGATATATCGGATCATAAATAATTAAGTAATTAGAAACCGGAAAATTACTACGATATAATTTACCTCCCATTGCATTGATTTATATATATCAGCAAATACTATTGTCATACTGCAAAGAAAAATGTCGCACGGTGATTGGTCGAATTGCCAAGGTACCTGAAGCTATGTTAGTATCCTTGCCGGCGTACATAAGAGCACGCGCGCCTGTTGTAGGGGAGATAACTCGAAGATTCGAATCGAACACACCGTAGAACGTTCGTCTGCTTATGTCAACAATCAACAATATGGCGAAACGGTTTGCAAGCCACACGGAGAGTGAAATTGAGACAAAACGGGCTACACTTATACCTACAAACACAAAGAGAAGTAACAATTCAGCAAGCAAAACATTCAGAGCATACTTAAGCGAAAAGGAGCAAGACACAGATTTTGAGGACTTCTCGAAGCCAAGATTCTGTTTTCCCGTCTACCGCCCTACACAGTATCTGTTTTGCGTGCAAATGCGAGTCCCAACCTATAAATGGCTTTGCAGTATGACAAATTCGTTATACAGGTCTTTGGCAGGGTACATCATGTACCCTTTCGGCGAAAGGTACATAAGGTCCTGACAGCGAACATGAGACCATGTACCCTGCCAAAGTCGGCGAAGGTTACATAAGGTCCTGACAGCGAACATGAGACCATGTACCCTGCCAAAGACCTGTATAACTAATAATATTGGCTTTGCATTTCAGCATAATTTCAATTTCACCAATTTACCGGTAGGTGAATATGAATATAATGATATAAGACTACACAAAGAAACCCGTTGATATCCTTGCTCAGTTTCTGTCATTTTGATTTCTTCGTCCAAGGCGCTCTTGACAGAATCTTTTGCTACTTTTTCAATTGAGACTCCTGCTTCTCTTTCTCTTTTCTTTATAGAGTTTCTGTTGATGTACGGAATATTCATTACGGACAGAAGATTGTTCAACTGTGTCTCTCCTATCTTAATGAAGCATTCCTTAAAGTTAATATATATCACATTATAAAATGCCTTAATGCCCAATCATGTACATATGTAAGTATCTTAAACAAATGTAAGCTTTATCTTTAACAAACATATTGCATTTTTTTATTTGATATATATTTGAATTCATTTCAGTGCTTAAATAACATAACTTACTATATTCACTTTAATTAGCATACAGGGCGCTTTAAACTGGCGGCAAAAAAACCTGTGGATCTTCAACTGTTGTGGCCACATATCCACAGACATACAAACATTCCAGTATGGCTGGACAACCACATTACCTTTTGCAGCTTCGCTGTTAATGTCCCAATCAGTACGTTTTTAGTACTACATGTATCCTCGTGGTTTTTTTCCAAAGCGGGACTTAATTTATGCAGCAGCATAGTGAATTTCTGCATCGTATGTGAAAAATCGGAGGGTGTCCGTAAGCATCAAAGGTGTTCCTAATGACCTTTTATTTCTAATCACTGAATAGTTATAGTGCAACATAAGGGTTTTCTTTACGTCAATTTTTCAGTAAAAATACACTTTTTCAGCCGAATGTCTATTTGGGGCGATGATAGATATTTCAATGTCCAAAACAAAAATTGTTTGAAGTTTTTATCACCGCAAATAAAAAAGACGATTTTTCGAATCTCAAAAATTTCGAGCAGTGCTTGAGTGTACTTCTTATCCTTTCCTAACCTTCGCTTTAAAAAATAAATAAATAATTCTCTAGCATTTTCCAAAACTTCAAAATAATGGTTTAAAAGTCGATGGACGTTCATGTTGTTGAGGTTAGGGTTAGTTATGTTGAGGTTCTGATAAAAGTATCTTTTTATATTTTCTTATTTCATTTGCACATACATTTACAATTAAAACGCGGAACCGGAACAAACGCTTTTTTTCTTTCTGGTTCCGGTAAACACGTTCTTATCCACGGACCTTCCATGGTATTCTCCGGCTCTGACGTAATTCTGACGTCACACTTTGATATGTTTACGTCATAACCCTCAGGTATGACGTTATTTATCATAGCAGTGGATATCCTAGGCGGGACTCTATGTAAAATTGAATATGTTAAATTCACAGTCGCGTATACACCACATCGGCACCATCGGCCCCCGGCAGTTAACAGGACGCGCTCATTGGCCTCATCGGCCTTCAGGCAGTTAACGCGATGTCATATCGGCCCCCGGCAGTTAATGATTAATTTAAGGACGGCCTCCCCTGTGTGCAAGATGCATGCGTGTAGTGTATGCGAGCGTGTTTTGGGAGGCTGCGGTATGTTCGTATTTGTCTCCTTGTGATTGCGCGGAACTGATACCGACTTTATAGTGCTACCTCACTGAAACATACGGCCGAAGACATCCAGCAGGACACCCACCCCGGTCAAATTATACTGACAACGGGCGAAACAGTTGTCCCACTCCTAAATTGCTGAGCGTTAAGCAGGAGTAGAAACTACCATTTTTACAGACTCTTGGTATGACACGGCCAGGGGCACGAACCCAAAACCGTCTCTGAGCGACCGGCATATAACAACACAACGCGAATATCTATTTTGCCGTTAGTTCGCCGAAAGGACCAATGTCGGTGGGCGTTTAATCAGTATATGTACATGCACAACATTTACACATAATTCATGACAAAAACCAAAATGCAATCGAAATACATATGTACAAATAAACCCTCGTACATATACCGATAGTTAACAGCTTGCCGTCATCTGACGTGAAAAATGTTACGCCGCAGTCTGACCTACTGGGGTTTTTTTGTTGTTTTTTTTATAACAGACCTACTGAACGCACCTAAGAAAAAAAAAACACCTATACATCCTTAAGTTTAGAATGAACCGTACGTCCCGAGTAGGCGACTAGAAATGACCACGCTTAAAACATCTTCCACGCGTGTACCCGAGTACACGTGACAGCCTCCTGCTGCTCGTGCCGCATGAGAGAAATCGTTCCCGCTTCTACTGCGAACCGCGGGACAATTTGAGTCTCGCTCCGCTAGCTAGCCGAAAGGACGTAGAATTTTTTTACAAAGAAGGGCAAGAACCACGCAAAATAAAACGAAAAACTCCCAATAATACACTTTTTACGAAAGTCGGAAGAAAAAAGAAAAAAACACATTAAACTTATGTTTTTCACTGGCTCCTTTTTACACACGCCAAACGCTTGGACGCTTCCAATAGATTCGTCACAAACGAATTCGTCGTCGGATCACTATGTCCATGTAAATTGTGCGCGCATTTAATGGCGTCAACTCCCGCCGACACGGTAGAATATGAAGATCCAATGCACAGCAAATGATTAGGATAAAGAGCTACGTGTACGGGAGACGCAGGTAAATCTGGGAAACCATGGGGGACCATGAACTCCTCCCATCTCCGAAAACCCATGATATTTCCTGTTGGTGGCATCCGCTCTGCTGCATAACAGCCTAGATGCCATTCCCTCCGAACAACCATGAAGGGACGATCCCTCCTGTACTCCTTTAGCCAGAATAGCATCACGCAGAGCAGAGTCCAATCCTAAGCCTGTTGAAAACATAAAGCAACGAAAAAAGATGACTATGCGCTGACATCCACACGTAATGCAAGCATATCGATGTTCAACTTCCCAAAACACCCGTTATTCCCTCTACCGCTGAATGTGACATTCCTGCGTCCTAAAACGCAATAATCTTTCACAAATCTGTGGAATTTGTAAAGCTCTTTTGTACATAACATCTGTCAAAATGGCGCCGATTTCCAACTTGGAACGATCAGAGATCCACGCAAGTTTTCCTCCTTCATTTTATGGATAACCTCGCAAACTAACCTAGGAGGGGGAACCAACCAGTTATTAACCCCCTGCCACTGCACTGTTAATGCGTCGATAGCCACGGTGCCTGCACACCACCATCTGGATTTGAATCGCGTGCATTTTGTAGTCGGTAGCGAATCTATCAACTTCTTGGGGACCCCATGCGTATTCGTATAAGTCTACAACCCAGTGTTGAACGCACCAATCATCGCAATCACTGCACCTGCTCAGATGATCAGCGGTGCTGTTAGCTAGCCTATGTACTCACTGTGTACTCAAACTTACAACGTTATCAGAGCAAAACCAATGCAACTCATGTGCAATGCTCCGAAGATCGACCTCACTGCTCCCCACGTTCACTATAGAACATGCGTTTTTATTGTCTATAAACAACCGTAAGTTTTTATCTTATACCTCGTCGACCACACTGTACAAAGCTCTCTAAGCAGCCTCTAAGCAGCCTCTAGCCCTCTCCAAGTGGAGCTGAGCGACGCTTCATAGCTACTCCATGCACCCACGACGTAAGGGAAAACTGCACTTGCCGTACCGTTACCTGACCTTTCATTCAATGAACCCGACGCGCGTGTATGCACACGCCCGTCCTCTGGAGACTCAATAGGTGACCTACTTTGCGCCAACTCGCCTGCAAGCACAGAGCGCGTGTACCCCGAGTCCGGTACACTACTCGCCTCGATAGTCCCGTTAGGCCTGATACTTACGACAGTGTTTGTCCGATCTTTTGTAAAGATTACATCTTGTATTTGTTTACATGAGTCGCCCATCAGAGGCTGTACGAACCCCGTATCTCCAACATACTCACCTGCTTCCAAAGCTAACCAAATCACAAGGAGATCCAAATCCTCCGTAACCCACGTCAGACGCGTCAGTGAACACTACATTTGTGCATACCTGGGTTTCCTTCAGTTTAGAACCCCTCTCAACTTGTGAATGTTTGATAACCAATGCTTTATTTCTGCTAAAGCATCCGTGGTGAGCACCACACGAGCTCTCCAACTCGCCCTTGACATCACACGTTTGTACAACTCACCTGTTCGAAGTCTGGCCAGACTGCCTACTACACTCTGCATTGAGATAATCTTTCCAACAATGCTGGCTACACACCTGGCGGTGAAATATAGCTGGCCACGTTGACTGACAACTGTCATTGTGTACGACAATAGACCTATAGCTTTTGCACACGCTCGTCAGTCACTCTGACCAAGCCATCGTATCGGCCATGAACCACATGTACCCTAACCACGTGACTCGCTATGAAGCCTCCCATAGACACTTGTCATTGACTAAAGAAACCCCGTACTGATCCAATACGCCCTGCACTGCACGTACATACTAGCCTCGTTGGATCCGCGTTCGGTTTCGTGGCCACCAATCCCATCGTCCAAATATATTACTAACTTTAGACCCGCTTGAAGCACCTTGGTTAACACATACCCATCCGTTGCTATGCCGAAAGGTCACACATTAAATACGTAATACCTTGATGTGCCGCGAGTCACCCAACTAAACCCCAAAAATATCCGATGCATGGGAAATATTTCCACCTGATTGTAGGCAGACTTCAAGTCAAAGGTAAACAAAAAATCACCCTCGGTGAATAAACTGCGCGCTGTCTTGGCATCCTCGTATATAAATTTAAACTGATGCAAATTATGTGTCGACAGTCCAAAACCAGGCGTGGCTTACCTGCCCTGTTATAAGCAACGGTGAGTGGGTTTACTTCATGTACAGACGCCGTTTTTACCTCAGAAACACAACCCAGATCAAGAAGCTTTCTTATTTCTGATTCAACAAAACTAGGATTATCACGTGCTGATTTGTTGTTTGCCAAATTTTTACCTCGACTGGAACCACTCAAAAAGCAGTTTTAAAGCCGTCAGACATTAAAGAAAGAATGGCATCGCACGTGCCCTGTTCACGCCAATATTCCAACCGGTTTTTCAACCGCCCAACTAGCGACATGGACACGCGAACCGCATTGTTAGCTTGCTCAACAACGGTAATATTGTCGTTATGTCCGATAAGGTACCATTGAACCGATCATGCTTAGTAAAACAAAATGTACTTAGCTTGCCGCCATTCGTAGCCGAGGTCCCTCCGGACGCTCCGGAACACTGCAGACGCCAATGTCCTGGTTTACCATGGTTGTAACATAGACCGTTTCTCTGGCCCCTCCACGTCGCTCCATTGCCGGAATATGTGCTGTGCCCGACCTGCGTCATCGCAGGGCTTCCGTACCGTCGATACGGATCGTATCGACCCCGCCCTCTCGCTGATTTGACTTTCGTCGTCTTGATTTTCTTGTTAGCTTTAGACGTAGCGTGCTCCATCCGCTTCTCATCCATCAGAAACCGAGGTTATAGGGTTCGCTACGTACTCGTCAGTGGCTTTCCATCCGGCATCCGAGGTATCGGCCAACTTAACTAACTTTTGTCTGTAACTCGCTTGAGCAATATCTTCGGAGACTTAAGTGGCGACGGCCCCCGGACCTAACTCCGCAGCTTGACCGACCTCGTTGAACTTCGCCTGTAGCTTGGCGCTGAACTTGTATGTGTCCTCGCAACTCTTTTTAGTGAACTTGTGAGGTTCCGCGACGTTGGTGTTATTTTGCTGTAGCTTTACTATCAGTGCCTCGGAAGAAGTCGATATCCTAGACTCGAAGGCGTCAGGCTTACTAGAAATAAGCATGTCCAAATGCGACAGAACTTGGTTCTGCGAACTAGCCACAGCCTCCTTCATTTTAATAGAAATGGAGCCCTGAATGTCGGAGCCTAAATGTTCTCCTTCCATAGCTTGGAAATCGCCCGCAGGCAAAACAAAAGTTTAGAATGGACCGTACGTCCCGAGTAGGCAACCAGAAATGACCACGCTGACAACATGTACAACCCGTGTACTCGAGTACACGTGACATCCTTCTGCTACTCATGCCGCACGAGACAAATTATTCCCCCTTCTACTGCAAACCGCGGGAGTATTTGATTCCTAACAGGGACGAACGCTCGACTAAAGGCCAAAGGTGAGGCACTGTCAAGGGTGACATTAGGAAGAAGAGAGTTGTTTAGAAAGAAGAGAAAAAGATAAGATCCCAGATTTAGTCGCCTCTTACGATCATGCAATTAGGCAGCAGGTACAATTCAAATGCCCTACCTGCAGGTGTAATGGGCTGGGTAAGTTCCCAGTGAATGAATCAGTTCATGTTCATTCTTGCACTTAAATCATCAAATTCCATTAATCAATATCTGTCTGTTTCATATTTACATGTATATCCTGAATTCTGTAACAGATACAAATAAGACATGATGACATACATATCTTACATCGATACTTGCATGCATACATACATTATCATATATACATTACATACGTACATACATACATACATACATACATACATACATACATTGTACATACATATAACCCTATTTATTCAATGTAACTTCAAATAATCTATGACACCATATCATTCTAACAATACACAATATGTTAGATTTATTAACCTTTACACAATATAAATACAGTCTAAGGGGAGATAATCTACCCTCAGCTTTACATTTAGCATTTACTTGGAATGATACTCAAAATACAAACTTCGCAATAATATATAGATATATGTGTACCTGGCTATGGGCCGAAATCCTAGACTCTTCCTAAATGTAATCAATATTCAGTCGACCCAGGGTCCTATGCATAAATAAAATACTACATGTTACAATGGTTCTAATTACTCTTAAAACATCTTCACCAAAATAAAACCAATATATGTACCAAGATATCTTATCAATCTCAGTTACTGCAGAAATACAATAAATGCATGAAAGTAGTTTTATGTTCAAGCAGTTTAACTTTTTACAACATATTTGCATTACTTTAAATTCAACTTTCAGTTTTCCAACATTTTGTCAGACTCAGTTACATTCAAAATGTAGCAATTACATATTTCACAACATGATACAAACTACATGTTAATAGAGAAGAAAAAATAGAAACTTACAGGAGTATGAAGCCATGTCCAGGTTCAGCAAAAATAGTAGAATAGTAAGATCAAGTGGCTTCTCCAAGATCTGACTCGAAAGTGCCAAATCACACAAAGAAATATCTGTCTTACAGACAAAAAGTGGAGGAACAACGAGGACCAATAAAAGCATGTTTAGTTCAATATCTCAACCAATGGTATCATCATCTTATGACAGGTGACCAATTAGAAGGTTCCACTTATAGAAGTATATGCTTACCTGTACATTGTATATACCTATACAGATAAAGTGGACTCACCACCACTCACACACACACACCTTTCAGATCACTCTAGCTAGAGCTGGTAAATACACACACACTGACATATACATGGACAATACTTGGACAACACATTGTGCTTGGTGAAAGGTAAAATGATGTGCTGATGATGAGCCTAATTGATGCTAATACAATAATACAACACTTATAATTAAAACTTACTATATATACTCTTAAGATGTTAACCCTGCCACATTCTCCCCCTGCTTAAAGATGTCGTCCTCGGCATCTGAAATTAATTGAACCAAATCAAGGGATTCTGTTCCAATCAATGTGCATACACAGATCATGTAGCATATCTATGGCTGAAAATCAAAAGATATATTAACATAGCAGTATTTTAGTTCTCAAACAAAATACGCCGAAAACATATTACTGGGCAACAGGTTAGGTTTCTGAAAACAAATTTAAGTCACACAATTGTCCGTTACCACCTTCAGAAGTGCTCGAGTCTTTCTGAGCATTTCTAAAAACACTTGACTAAGCTAGATCCCTGATGCAATTTGCCCTTTCTACCCAATCCGGCTGCTGGCTCAAGACGTACTGTACACTGTTTTTTACGTTTGGTCACTGCTCTCCGAGTCTGCATGTCGTTTTGTGCTTCCTCTCCCTGATCCTCCTCCATTGGTAGGGGCTGGTGCATTTTAACTGGTCGTCACCAGTGTCCGATGGGGCATCATCTTCTGTCTGGTTGTCCTGTTCTGCCGATATATCGGGGGAATCATCCAATCCATGAGGAGTGCCTTCAAATGTCAACTCTTCATCACTGTCTTCCTGATAGGGGTCATCATTCTCTATCACAGTGATGCTGGGTTTCTGCCTATGTGCAGGCTTAGGTCGTGGTTTTCTGTCGGTGACCGCAGGTGGTTCTGGAATGGGTGTATCCTGTTTGGATACCGGTCCTACAGGTAACAGTAGGTTCCTGTGGATTGTCCTTCTCCTTCCAGTACCATCCTGTCTCTGTACTGTATATACAGGTACCTCGTCGTTGGGCTGGCTTAGAACGGTATACAGTTCCGCCTCCCACCTGTCTGCTATTTTGTGTTTCCCATCAAACACGACTACTTTTACCAGTACATTGTCACATGTTACTAGGACAGCACCTCTCACTTTCCGGTCATAGCCAACTTTCTGCCTGGTCTGTGCCTTGTTGATGTGTTTTTGTGCCAGGTCATAAGTTTTCTCCAAGCGCTCCTTCATCTGTTTGATGTAGGCGGAGGTTGGCTGTGTTCTCCCTGTATTGGTGAGTCCAAAAGCTAGGTCAACTGGTAGGAGGGGTTCCCTTCCGAACATGTATGGTGAGAATCCTGTGCTCTCCTGTTTAGTGCAGTTATATGCATGTACTAATGTCGGCACGTGGGACTTTCAGTCTTGTTTGCATGGGTTCTCCAGGGTCCGCAGCATTCCCAGGAGTGTCCTGTTAAATCTTTCACAGACTCCATTACCTATGGGGTGGTATGGAGTTGTTCGGGATTTGCTCATTCCTGTCAACTGACACAGCTCCTTGATCAATATTCTTTCAAAGTTGGGGCCCTGGTCACTGTGAATTCGTTGTGGGAGTCCCTAGTGTACTACGAAATTGTTGAAAAGTGACTCCGCGGTTGTTTAGGCAGTTGAGTTTCGTGTGGGGACAGCCACTGAATACTTTGATCTACAATTACCAAGATGTTTTGGTATCCAACTTTTGAAATTTCCAATGGCAGGAAATCCATGGTGACAAGCTCCAGAGGCTGGGAGGTTGCGATGTTGGTCAATGGGGCTCATCTTATGACGACATCTGCTACATGTGCTAAGCCATGCCTCTGCATCTTTCACCATTCCTGGCCAAACAATACCTATTTCTCAGTAGGGAAATAGTGCGTTTCTCTTCCCTGGTGTCCCATGGAGTACCAGTTGTTGCATATTTTCGTTGTCGTGAGTGAAACAGCGGTAAAGTAACCCATCCTGTAGGCTTAATTTATCAAAGCTGTGTAGGATTTTTGACGACTCCTTAAGTTATTCCTTGGGAGGTCCCGTATGTTCGGTTTCCTGGCTTCTCTTGACCCTATGTAGCCACCAGGCGATGACCCGTTTTCGATTGTCCTGTTCCTGGTAGAGAACTGCTCCCAGTCCTAAGATGCAGGCATCTGTGTGGAGAATAAAAGATTTACCGAAGTCTGGGTATCCCAAGATTGGTGGAGATAGTAGCTGTTCCTTCAGGTTATGGAACGCGTCATCCTGAGCAGCCTCCCATATCCACACGGGCTTCTCCTTGTTGCGTGCTTTGTCCTTTACTTTCCTGGGTGCTGGGATCAGATATGTCAGTGGTCTTGCAATTATAGCAAAATCCTGAATGAATCGCCGATAGTTCCCGACAAAACCGAGGAATTGACGTACTTGTTCTGGTGAAGTTTGGGTTGGCCATGTCTTCACTTCTCGCCTTAATTGTTGAAGGTGTTTCCGTACCTCTTCAAACATAGCTAGAGGTATCCGACGATGTCTCTGCTTGAATGGGATGCCATCTGTGATGTCGATACGGTGCTTGACAGTGTCACAGAGTCCCAGGTATGTTTTCATGTAGTTATCATGTAGTGTCGACGTAAGCTGGTCCAGCTTCTTGAGACGCATCTATATACTGATCTCTAATCACGTCCGGTTGTGAGTAACAGGTTGGTACACATTTTTGGTGATGATGACGCCAGTGATTGTTTAACCGAGCATTAAAACTATTTAAGGAGGGGGCCTCTACAACTATATTTGGTAGAGAGTTCCACACATCCACGATCCTACTGCTGTACATGTTCCTCGTTACATTGAGCCTCATCCCTCTCTTGAAGAGTTTTTTGGAGTTACCTCTTGTTGTAGCCAATGTTGCCATTTTAATAATTTTGTCCTTATCCAGAATGTCAATGTCATACATGATTTTGTAAATTTGTATGACATCTCCTCTCAATCGTCGGTACTCTTGACTGGGGAGGCCCAACATACAAAGTCTCTCACTGTAAGATTTTTCTTTTAGGAACGGTAGGCGCCTTGTTGCCCTGCGTTGGACATTTTCAATGGCAATTTGATCCTTTTTGAGCATTGGAGACCATATGCAGGTGGCATATTCCAAGTGGGGCCGCACTAAACTTTTATACAAATGAATAAACATGTCTTTGTTTATAAATGTAAATGACCGAAATATTAGTCCGAGGGTTCTGTTGGCTTTAGAGACACACTCGTTGACATGGTCAGTAAGATTTAGTTTATCGTCAAATATAACTCCCAAATCCTTTTCTTTGATCGCTTTTTCAATGGTTACTTCGATATGTCCATTTTTCGTTGTATAAGCCGAGTCTATGTTTTGATTTCCTACTGAAATGTGTTTACATTTTTTCCCATTTAATTTTATGTTCCAAACTTTTGTCCAGTCACATAATCCTGTAGAGTATTCCTATCTTCGTCGTTCGAAATTCCGGAGTATAATTTTGTGTCATCAGCAAATAGTTTAATTATGGATTGTACGACTTCCGGCATATCGTTGACAAATATCAGGAATAAAAGAGGTCCTAGGACACTCCTTTGTGGGACGCCACTGGTTACATTCCTGGTATTAGATATTTCACCATTGATCACTACCTTCTTCTTCATTCCGGTTAGAAATTTTTCTATCCATTGGAGTAGCTTCCCTTGGATCCCATATTGTTCTAGTTTAAACAGTAGCCGTTTGTGAGGGACAGTGTCAAATGCCTTGCTAAAATCGAGGTATATAACATCTATCTGGGTTCCATTATTTACTTGTTCTGACCAATCTTCAAGGACCTCTAGTAGCTGGGTAACACAAGATTTTCCCTTGGTAAAACCATGTTGACACTTGGAGAAAAGATTGTTGGTGTCCATATGATACACAATGGCATCCTTGATGATTCTTTGCATTAGTTTTCCCAGAACCGATGTTAAGCTGATTGGTCTGTAATTTTCTGGGCTGGTTTTGGATCCGGATTTATGTATGGGGGTCACAATGGCATTTTTCCAATCCTGAGGTAGTTTCCCCTCATTCAGAGATTTTTTAAGAAGATGATGAATTGGTGTGACAAGCTCGTTAGCCGACTCTAATAGTAGTTTTGGATGGAATAGGTCGGGACCTCCTGACTTATTTGGATTTAGTAGCCTTATTGCCGATAGTATCTTGTCTTCCGTGATGTCAATGTCATTGAATGGTTCCCGATAGTTTCTTCTATTGAACACTGGTAGTGGTTCATTTGTTTCGACAGTGAAAACACTTGTGAAGTATTTGTTCATGATCTCAGCTTTGTCTTTATTGTTAGATGTCAAGTCACCACTGGCGGCTTTGATATTTCCTATTGTACTTTTAGTCTTGGTCTTCGACCTAATGTATTTCCAGAATGTCTTGCTATTTGATTTGATGTCCATGGCCATGCTCCTTTCATAGTTGTACTTAGATGTTCTAATTTGTTTCTNCCCTGTCAAGTGGTGATCTAAGGGTAAACTTGTCGTTTTTGGTCTTTCTCACTGGTATGTGTTCTGTTATGAACATTGATATAGTCTATGCAAGGACCTTCCATGACTCATCTACATTTTTGAAAGACAGCAGATCTGGCCAGTTGACATCATTGATTTTCTCTCTGATCTTTGTGTAATCGCCTTTATGGTAATTCAATCTCTCTACTTTTCTGGTAACATTTTCAGTGTATAGGCAGAGCTTGAAGTTCAGAGAGAGATGATCGCTTAGTCCAAGTCCGGGTGCATAGTTTATTTCAATGTGTCCGATATAGAGAATATTTTCTGGTATGTCTTCAGCAAGTCTTTGACTTCCTCCACCTGCTCCGGTGTGAGATCCTCTGTACATATAATTACTTGGTCCAAACTGTTTGTAGAGGTCTCAGCTTCCTCTCATATATCTGTGCTGTCCTCAACAGATACAGGTTGAAGCTCGCATAGTACTACACTGGGCGAGATTGTTACGGTCCGTGTAGTAACATTAGAAATTCGGATATCCACTGGTCTCCGATCATTGGGTCCATAAGCCACTAGGGAAGGGGTAACATCTAGGTTATCAGGAATCACAGACTCCTGGGTGGGATGAACCATGGCACATACTTGCTGGTATCCTAGGCACCTGTCCGTGTACCCTCTTACTGTGATCTCTGAGTTATGTGAAATAGTGACCCTGTTGGTACCTGCCAACTTTATAACTGCCAGTCGATGGTGGTTACGTGCAAGCTCCTTTTCCCTCGGGTGCATGCATCGGAAGGCAAGGTAGTAGGGCATGGTAATGTTTGGGTCCTGTAAAAACCTAACACCATGTGTATCCTTCACTCTACTCATCAAAATGTTGAGTATGTTGGTTCCTATCAGCACTGGTACATGACTATTGTAGTTGCTGTCTGGGACCACTAACAGGATACAGTTCTCTAATCTCTGGGTACCCTCAATTCCATTCACTTCCAGCTCTACTTCTATAATACCGTCATATGGGAGCTGTTGTCCGTCAGCACACTCAATGTTGAGGATAGTTGTTAAGGGCTGTATGAGGATATCACTGAGGTAGGACTGATGTAATGGTGGAGACTGTTGAGCCAGTATCCAATAGGGCCTTCGTTTCCTGTCCTCTCACCTTTATGCTGACATCATTTGCTGTTCCAATTAGCAATCCTACTTGCTTCCCCTCTCAATGATCTCCTGATGGTAGCAGCTATCTGGTCTTCCCTTTGAAGTGAAGTCTTCCCTTTGAAGGGACTCGACCTCATACCTCCAGAGGTCATAGATTGCATCACCTTTTCCATCAGAGAAGACAGGGAGGGAGCCTTGGAGGTTGTGTCATCACGACTCTGGTCTGTATGTCTGGTAGTTTCCCACTGGTCACCCTTTTTCGAGAGCTAGTCTTTGATTCGGCCTCAAGGTCGTCTTGTTCGTCAGAGAGGTTTCCTGTAAGAGACTTCATGTAACTTCGAAACCAGGTCACGGTTTCATGTACTGTAGAGGCCTCTGGCTTCACCTTCAGCTGTTTGAATGCTGCAAGGATATTAATTACCTCCTGTGGAGTCAGTTCATTACCTCCCTCTGGGTGGTTGGATTTATCCATGGTCTCCTCGATAGGTTCGGTAATAGGCTGGCTATACTTGACCTCTATTCCGACATGTTTGATGCGTTACAGTATGTATAAGGTAGTGTATCTAATATGCTATACTTACCACTTAAGCATGAATGTTGATGGGAGTGGTGTTCAATACATGTAGACAATGCAACTTTATATACAGCACTGTTGAAAGAAAAGGTAATATTCCTGTAATCAAAAATGTTACAAGCAGCAGGTAGTAAAAATACTAAAACGAAAATCAACATGTGCATCAAAGGTAATGGGGTGGGAAACACTTACTGCTAACATAAGCTAACGCAAGCACACATCTCTTTTTACATACACGTAGTGGTTAATGAGAATACCAATCCACTGATGAAAAGCAAACTCAAACAACCTCACCTGGAAAAGAACACTTCAACTCTGGCCACTATCCTACAAAACCAAGAAAACATATCAGAAAAAAATAAAGAATATAGTAGGAAGGTAGGGTTAGTATGGATTCCTATTTCCTAAATGCCAAATACCTTACACTTACAGATCGATAGATATAACTAAATCTCAGGTAAATCAGGATTAACACGAACAAATGTCCTAAATGTTCATGATCAGGCAAAAATATTTCTGAAAACATGTAAATGAGGATTCTATTTCCTATCTTATTTATAAATGAACTTATGAAATAGTGATGTTGAATGCTGAATGTTCTGAAAAGTTTACTATCACCAGATTAACATACCGTCACTTCACTGCAAAGTTTCACAAACAGTCTTTTCTGGATACTGGAATATTCCTCTTCATATATCAGGAATGGAAAACTGGAATACTGTCAATACTGTCCGGATGATAACTGGGTGATATATGGATGTGTTCGGATGATAACTGGATGTATCCGGATACTAACTGGGTGATATCCGGATGATAACTGGATGTGTCCGAATGACAGCTGGGTGATATCCGGATAATAACTGGATGTATCCGGATGATAACTGGGTGATATCCGGATGATAACTGGATGTATCCGGATGATAACTGGATGTGTCCGGATGATAACTGGATGCATCCGGATAATAACTGGATGTGTCCGGATAATAACTGGATGTGTCCGGATGATAACTGGATGTGTCCGGTTATAACTGGATGTGTCCGGATAATAACTGGATGTGTCCGATGATAACTTGATCCTTCCTGGTCACATAAGGGAATAATGTAGCTTCTTTACCATTTTAGTGTGAACTTCTGACGTACATCCTGGGTCCCTACGTGGGCGCCATTGTAACTGGGCTGGGTAAGTTCCCGGTGAATGTTTGAAGAACTCACAAAGACTGTTCAAATCAGTTCATGTTCATTCTTGCACTTAAATCATCAAATTCCACCAATCAATATCTGTCTGTTTCATCTTTACATGTATATGCTGAATTCTGTAACAGATACAAATAAGACACATTTAGATGACATACATATCCCTTACATCTATATTTACATCGATACTTGCATGCATACATACATTATCATAAATACATTACATACATACATACATACATATGACCCCATTTATTCAATGTTACTACAAATAATCTATGAAACCATATAATTCTAATAATACACAATATGTTAGATTTATTAACCTTTACACAATATCAATACAGTCTAAGGGGAGATAATCTACCCTAAGCATTACATTTAGCATTAACTTGGAATGATACTCAAAATACAAACTTCGCAATAATATATAGATATATGTGTACCTGGCTATGGGCCGAATTCCTAGACTCTTCCGAAATGTAATCAATATTCAGTCGACCCAGGGTCCTATGCATAAATAAAATACTACATGCCACAATGGTTCTAATTACTCTTAAAACATCTTCACCAAAACAAACCAATATATGTACAAATGTACCAAGATATCTTATCAATCTCAGTTACTGCAGAAATACAATAAATGCATGAAAATATTTTTATGTTCAAGCAGTTTTTGTACAACATATTTGCATTACTTAAAATTCAACTTTCAGTCTTCCAACATTTTGTCAGACTCAATTACATTCAAAAGGTAGCAATTACATAGTTTTCAACATGATACAAACTACATGTTAATAGAGAAGAAAAAATAGAAACTTACAGGAGTATGAAGCCAGAGACGTATAATACATTATACGTCTCTGATGAAGCCATGTCCAGGTTCAGCAAAAATAGTAGAATAGTAAGCCCAAGTGGCTTCTCCAAGATCTGACTCGAAAGTGCCAAATCACACATAGAAATATCTGTCTTACAGACAAAAAGTGTAGGGAAAACGAGGACCAATAAAAACATGTTTAGTTCAATATCTCAACCAATGGTATCATCATCGTATGTCAGGTGACCAATTAGAAGGTTCCACTTATAGAAGTATATGCTTACCTGTACATTGTATATACCTATACAGATAAAGTGGACTCACCACCACTCACACACACACACCTTTCAGATCACTCTAGCTACAGGTAAATTCACACACAATGACATATACATGGACAATACTTGTGCTTGGTGAAAGATTAGATGATGTGCTGATGATGATGCTAATTGATGCTCATAAAATAATACAACACTTAGAATGAAAACTTACTATATACGCTCTTAAGATTTTAACCCTGCCACACAGGGACTGCTTTCAAATAGCACAGTCCCGTTATAGGGTCCTCTTAAGAACAGAACTGTCCTTATGTCTGATATTCCGTCGTTGCGTATTGCAGAGTTATCTTCTCTTGGTAGCAGGTATTGATTTTTACGTCATTGGTTTGTGTGCGAAAATTACGCCGTTTTCTCAAAAATTGATGACGTTACTCCCACAAACAAGTGACGTAACAATCAATACCTGCTCCCAAGAGAAGATAACTCTGCAATACGCAAAGACGGAATAGGCAACTCTTATCAGCATTTAGTGCGAGTATAACGTTAGTGCAGAAAAACTTACCATGCACCCTAATTCGGCACCCTGTGACGAAATGCCATATGACGTCATAATTCATAAGATGTGACGTAAATGACGTCACCATAGTTTTTAACACATGTAATTCTTTCGCTGCCATACGCAAATTTCTAAATTGCAACGATGTTATCAATTATGACGTCAGAGAGAGCGCACAAATGCAAAGAAAGTAACGTCACGAAATCACACTTTTCTGTGTCACAATGTTTGCGTTATAATTGTTTGAAGCTTATTAAAATATATATTTATGCATAAGTGTCACCAACTTAATCATATATATTAGAACCATAACAGCAACTTATTGATGAAATTGTCAATGTACAGTTATAGATGTATAATTATCTCTCAATTTTCAATAATCTATTTCCATAACATGACCGAATGATTCCGTGCATATTGACAAACGTATAACAACATTTTCCCAAGACACCTTTACACACACATGTATGTCCACGTCTTGTATACTTGTATGTCTACACCTCTCTACACACTTGCGGCGGGCACAAAACGAATGAACCCCTGACCCACAAGTCGTGCATACAAACCGTGTCCTACGGCGTTGCCCCAGTGCTCGCCGTGAACAAACTGAACAAGCTCTGGGGGTTGCTAGCTTACGGAGTCCATTTCGATTAGCGTTAGCACGAGCACACCCGGTGCCATGGCCATTCCTGTATTCGTTAGCTAAAACGTCACAGATTCAATAAATCGCAATCGTGATTTTCTGGGATTGTCTGATGTGTTTTGGCAATACAAAATGTACGCGTTCAACAGGAAACGTTGGAGCAGATAAAGCACAATCTTTTTCCACATTTTGACAGTCTTCCTGTTGTCTGAGTAAAAGCTGTTTATCATATTTAATTTCAAAAGTATTTTATTGACAATACATATATAATACAAACATATAAGTTAACATTAGAGAAAATATTAGAACAGTATTGACAAAAGAATAAGACAACAGGCTTTGCCTATATCATTCTTCTTCTATTTCCGGTAGCTATGTACAATGCTTAAATATATAAAATGTTGCAATTCGTTTTCCTCTCACACACATGCACACCCACTCCCACACCAGCTTATGTCTAATACAAGTTATTTAAGGGACAAAACTTGCCTGAATAATAATAACAACACATGAATATTCATTTGGAATTTATCTAGCACGTATACGTAATGAAACGTTTTGATGATTTGATATAAGAGTCAACAAGTATACGAATAGTTTTATTTAATTGGTCCGATGCATTACTAATACCATATACTAAACAGTGCAGATTTAAATATCCTAATAGATTATAAATAGTGGTAATATGATGCCTAATATTTGAATACAGAGGACATTGAAAGAAAAAATGTATTATATCTTCCCTCTGTACACCACATACACAGAAAGCATCATAAATCAGATGGTCTTGTAACTTATCAAAATTAAGATCACTTTTAAAATTTCTTAGCTTACATAAAATGATGTTAAGTTTCCTTGGAACACAGTTGATAAAAGTTTCTGAGACAGATGTATCAAAGGTTTTTTTAAGTTTCTTTTTAAAAGATGAAATTGAGATGGAGTCTCGTACAGTGCTATCAAGTGCATTCCATTTTACCATTGTAGAAGGGAAGAAGCTATTCATATAAGTAGTAGTTCTTGTCTGTGGTATATTAAAGAATCTGTTATTTCTGAAGGTATAGTTATTATTTACATTTAGAAATGGTTGAATGATATTATCGAGATAAGTTGGAGTGTAATTATTAAGAATCTTATACATTAATGTTAGTTTATGATTTTGTCTTCGTGTGTGTAATGTTTCAAGTTGTGTTTCAGTATACAGAATATGATGAGATGTACCTCGTCTGAGGCCAGTAATTAAACGCATAGCTTCTAGTTGAACTGATTCTAAAAGATCTGATTCCGATTTGGTACAATTATCCCATACTATATCAGAATATTCTAGCACAGGTCTTATATAAGAGACATATAATGTTTTTAATGTATTCCTATCAACTGTAGTTTTTAAAATTCTAAGAATACTTAGTCTAGAGTTCGCTTTCTTATAAATATTTGAAATGTGATCTGACCATGTCCCTTTACTGTTAAATGTTAGTCCTAAGTGAGTATGGTGTTCATGTTGTGCAATTGGAGTATTGTTAAATAGCAGTTGAGGATGATTGTTAATGTGTCTACGAGAGAAGTTAATAGCTACAGTCTTATTCGGATTGAATAGGATCTGCCATCGCTTTGACCATTCAGAGATTGAGTCAAGATCATCATTAAGTATGTTAGTAGGTGTTGTAAGGTCATTGTTATTATTTACTATTACATAGAGAGAGGTATCATCTGCAAAGAGTTTTATATGAGAAGTTATATTTTTAGTAATATCATTAATAAAAAGAAGAAAGAGGAAGGGACCAAGGACAGATCCTTGAGGAACCCGTGAAGAAATAGGTTTGGTACTAGATTTATAACCTTCAAAGATAACCCTTTGTTTTCTGTTTTAAACCAATTGTATAATTTACCTTTAATACCATATGTTTTTAGTTTATATAATAGGCCCAAATGCCATACTCGATCAAATGCTTTACTTATGTCACAGAAAACAAAACGCAAATCTTTACCTTGGTCTAAATTACTACTTATAGTATTATAGATATCAGCTAGTTGATTAGTAGTGGAGTCTTTGGGTTGAAATCTTGACTGATGTACACTTAACATACTGTGACTTGAGATATAATTAAACGTATATTTAAAAATATTTTTTTCTAACATTTTGATAAAAATAGACGTAATAGCAATAGGTCTATAATTATTGAGATCACTGATATCTCCTTTACCTTTATAGAGAGCAGTAACATTAGCCGTTTTTAGTACATCAGGTATTACTCCAATAGATAAAGTTCTATTAAATAATAGTTTGAGTGGGTATACTAAAGAAGAAGAAATGTTCTTTACAATCATAGGT
>NW_018404125.1:825180-834187 GCF_002113885.1 Mizuhopecten yessoensis
CTTGAGGAAAGAAATAACAGTAGGGACTAATGAAAAATAATATTCTCAGAATGTGGAAAACATCAATTTGATATTTTAAATATAAATTCCATAGGGAGTGGTATACTGAACTTAAGCATTATCAACACAATTAATAACAGTAGTTTCCTGAATTCAGTGTGACATGTTCAACTATAACTCACAGTATAAAATTTTAAAAAAAAATGAATTGAAGCAGATAAACAAATCAATATTTTAAATACATATATACAAATATTTATATACAGACAGAACATAAAATCAATCATTTGAGGCAATCACGTTATATTTTAAGATTTATTCATATACTAGTAAACTAAAGTTACATGAATAAGAAGAAAAATAATGAATAGTTACAGATTATCAGTGGTGTAAGGGAGATAACCTATTCAGAAAGTAATCTATACATATATAAATAATGCTATTAGTGAGCAATAGTTGGCTGAATTTCAAGAAATAAAGCAAATATTATAAGTATACGGTAGGTTCCATTATCACAATTAAGACGAAAAGATTTATTTGTAAATATAAGTATCCAATGACAAATATAACATGGAGTTAAATACCTTATGAAAAACCGAGAAAAACAAAAAGATTTATCAAGAGCAGACACAACGATCATAACAAATAGCACATAAACATGAAAAAAGAATCAATAATTAAGTATATAATAAATAAAAATAAAAAATGAACACAAGCAAGACACGCAAAATTAAGCAAATGAAGAAGCACAAACAAATTGAAATATTGGTTGCTAATAATATGTATTCACTGTATATAGTATACCATACATGTATATAGAGTATATATAGAGAGAAATAGTTAAGTGACTTGCTTGCAAGTTATTAGTCGAGCATAAAGATGATTCAAATGCAATTAATCAAATTAACTATGCAAACTAAAAGATTGATTACTAATGTTACAAATATTATATAATATATTACATGGATTAGGTTTCAAACCATAGTTAATGGCAAGTTATCGAGCTTACTTATGTTGGTAAGGGATTTACAGCAGTAGCTGAGCTATTGTAATTATAGATAGATAATGTGTTTAAGTTGAATATATATAGGGAAAGTAAATGAGCAACAAGATTCAACAAAGCAAATTGGAAAAACAAAACAAAACAAGCACATGAACATGTAAAATGTAACGATGTAAGAATTCATGCATTACGTGAAATATTTGTATAGTATAAATAGATCAAATCTATTGTAGCTATAGGTAAATATAAATGAATTAATTCATAATAGAATAAGCATTACAGGAATATTTTCAATAAGTAAATGTTCACATAGAGTTAAAGCAATGAAAATTCAAGTTCTTTTGTAGGCAACAAGCATCAGCAACAACAACTCAGTATACTTACTGCACAACAATAAATGGCTCCATTTCTAACATGTTCCTATGAAAATATAGAATAATTATTGTTATAGTTCAGGATCAAGCGGGGGATAAATATGTGAAAGTACATGTACAGGTAACTATATGTTGGAAAATTATATCAAATGATCAAATTAACAGATTATACACATACATGAGTCACCATGATATAAATTCACAGTTGTACTGGTACACGAGCAGTGATATAGTGAATCATGATTGTAAATCATTTATAGAATTGGAATACACGATAATATATGCACATATATGATCAACAAGACTGTCACTTGGTCTGTACTGGTGTTGAAGTCATAGAGTGACTCAATGGTGCAAAGCTAGCAGCACTAGCATTGAGTATATGGACCCGGTCACCAGAGCGAGTACCAGTGGATACTGATGGCAGCATAGTACCAGTTACATTTACTTTGAGCTTCAAAAATTTCTCAAGTTCTTTGCCGTGAGCCACCTGAACAATGTTCTCCTGCAATGTTTTGACCATTATCCTGCCATCATAGGTCCAGCAGCTGAGTATTTTGTGATCTTTAACAAGGTCCATTGTTTTCTTGAACAATGCTGCTCTTTGTTTTGTCAAAGTTTCATTAATGAAGACACTACACCTGTTGTTTTTCTGAGAAGAGTTATATGATTTCAGATGTTTGTTATTTCTGAACACAAAAGCTCTGTCCCTGTAGCTGACAAAACGCACTATGATATCTCTGGGCATTGGAAACTGGTTTTGGGTGGGATATAAGACACGACGGTTAACTCTATGGGTCCTGCCAATCTGGTGAAGCTCAACCGTTTGACGAACAGGTTGAAGAACATGCTTATTGATAACATTGAGAATTAACTTGTCAGTGTCTTCTCCTTGCTGCTCTGGGATGCCAGAGAATTTGAGGCAAGTCCTCCTAGAGTATTGCTCCATGTCATCAATACGGTCAGTAAGAAGGGAGATCTGATCATAGCCTCAATCATGGGAAATAATGATTCTGTTATGGCAGTCTTGAAGACATCATGACCAAGTATCATGTCAACAGCACGTCTCGTTGTTGTCTCATCATCAGATATGCTCTTAAGTAAAATATCAAGATCATTGAGAACTAGATCATCTTCGTCTCTACACTGACGTTTCGTAGGGTTGGACTCGTCACTGGTTGACTGTGATTGAGTATTACGATTATTTCTCCTACTCATTATTAGTTATTAAGGACTAGAAAACTCCAATGTTTATGATATAGGTATCAACACACTTACTATGATAAGGTAGACAGCGCTAAAGTTTTGTTCATCATATCGTTCAGGTCAACTCCTTCCATAGATTTATTAAATTTGCAAGTCGTCTTTGGTTTGTTCCCCAATAACTTCGCACTTTGAAATGTTGATACCATGCGTACCAGTTTCTTGTCACCGTCTTTATAGGCCAACACGAGGATAGTCCCATTCCTCATTAAGATCGAGTTGTCTTTGTCCGGTTTTGCCTTCTTTATTGTTTCTGGTATTAGTCGATTATGTCGTAATGTTCCGGTCATATAATGTTACGTACTAAATGTTTCAAGCATTTTAGCAAGTCTTATTGATGACAAAAAATGTCACAATATACATGATACCGTTTGTTAAAAAGATCTGCTTCCGACAGTAATTTGACAACTACATCACACCCCTGTAGGTGGCCACGCAGGACAGGGTCATACTCTTTACCTCGGTATATATGTTTACGAAGGACAAAGCCAGTGACGGACTCTTCCAGCATCCAAAACTTAATACCAAGTTTGGAATGCTTGGTCGGAATAAACAGTGTCATTACTGAACGGCCTTTGTACCAATAAGAGTTTCGCCGACTGAACGTTTCTGAATTGGTTGGTACAGATATTTCGCATTCATATTGAAGTGATCAACTACGGGTTGAAATTTGGCGGCCGGATCATATCCATGTTGTGTTTTAGTTGGCGTCTTATGATTGTCCGCAATGTGTAAAAAAAAATCAAGTTACCGAAAAATAACTATCACAACTAAGAAAAGTCATTTATTTCAATGTAAATGGAACATGATTTTTTTCGGACTTCTCTTTCTAAAAACTAAACTACCTAAACGCTCTCTCTCCTCCGATCCGAGATGAAACTACCTAAACGCTCTCTCTCCTCCGAGACTAAACTACATAAGCGCTCTCTCTCCTCCGAGACTAAACTACTTTAACGCTCTCTCTCCGTGACTAAACTACCGAAACGCTCTCTCTCCTCCTATCCTAAACTACCTAAACGCTCTCTCTCCTCCGATCCGAGATGAAACTACCTAAACGCTCTCTCTTCTCCGAGACTAAACTACATAAGCGCTCTCTCTCCTCCGAGACTAAACTACTTTAACGCTCTCTCTCCGTGACTAAACTACCGAAACGCTCTCTCTCCTTCGTGACAAAACTACCTATACGCTCTCTCTCCTCCTATCCTAAACTACCTATACGCTCTCTCTCCTCCTATCCTAAACTACCTAAACGCTCTCTCTCCTCCGTGACTAAACTACCTAAACGCTCTCTCCTCCGTGACTTAACTACCTAAACGCTCTCTCTCCGTGACTAAACTACCTTAACACTCTCTCTCCTCCGTGACAAAACTACCTAAGCGCTCTCTCTCCTCCGAGACTAAACTACCTTAACGCTCTCTCTCCGTGACTAAACTACCGAAACGCTCTCTCTCCTCCGTGACAAAACTACCTATACGCTCTCTCTCCTCCTATCCTAAACTACCTAAACGCTCTCTCTCCTCCGTGACTTAACTACCTAAACGCTCTCTCTCCTCCGTAACTANTAACTACCTAAACGCTCTCTCTCCTCCGAGACTAAACTACCTAAACGCTCTCTCTCCTCCGAGACTAAACTACCTAGAATGTAAACACTCTCTCTCCTCCGTGACTTAACTACCTAAACGCTCTCTCCTCTGTGACTAAACTACCTTAACGCTCTCTCCTCTGTGACTTTACAACCTTAAAGCTCTCTCCTCTGTGACTAAACTACCTAAACGCTCTCTCCTCTGTGACTAAACTACCTAAACACTCTCTCTCCTCCGTGACTAAACTACCTAAACGCTCTATCCTCTGTGACTAAACTACCTAAACACTCTCTCCTCTGTGACTAAACTACCTAAACACTCTCTCTCCTCCGTGACTTAACTACCTAAATGCTCTTTCCTCTGTGACTAAACTACCTAAACGCTCTCTCTCCTCCGTGACTTAACTACCTAAATGCTCTTTCCTCTGTGACTAAACTACCTAAACGCTCTCTCTCCTCCGTGACTTAACTACCTAAACGCTCTCTCTCCTCCGACACTAAACTACCTAGAATGTAAACACTCTCTCTCCTCCGTGACTTAACTACCCAAACGCTCTCTCTCCTCTGTGACTAAACTCCCTAAACGCTCTCTCCTCCGTGACTTAACTACCTAGTCAATGAGTTTTAGGGTGTGAAGGGTGTGCTGTAAATTTTCCACACTTTGCTTTCGCCACAGTATTGGTGTCATCAACGTACATTTGCATATTTTACTTTCCGCCGACTCGATACCGAATTAGGAACTTTTGTTTAAACTTGAATAACAAAACACCAGTTAGAAGATGCTTTAAAATGTCTAGAAAATAACGTTATTCTAACATGTTTATTTCTTTTCAATATGTTCTTTTTTTCTACATGCATCATAATGTTTGAAACAGCGTTAGTAGCCAAAGAAAGATAACTCTTAAACATCTTAGATACAGCTGTTAATTAATGGGTGTTTGTAGAACATTTGTTCAAATATGTTATACCCAGCCCCATATACTGTATTACACTCGTCAATGAGTTTTAGGGTGTGAAGGGTGTGCTGTAAATTTTCCACACTTTGCTTTCGCCAGTGGTCCAACTCAAAATGAAAATAAATATTAACAACATGTACAGCTGGGAAAGACCGGATTGTGAGGAAAGAAAATCACATGAAAAACACAGAAAGTGTCCGAATTCGGCAGAGTCGTATGTAACAGACGAAAGAATACACAATTTGATGAGGCCCTTGTATTTGTTTTCAATAGAAAAAGTAAATTAAAAATTGTCCGGAATTATTGGTCTATATCCTATTTCCAGTTTACTTGCTCAAAGGGACATCACTCTAACAAGATTTTGATGCCGATGAAGCAAGGAAAAGTGAAGGTAAACAAACTTAAACTCCGACCAGAGATTAACGGAGGGAATAACACTAAAGAAGAAGACTGACAACTATATCGCTATGTACTCGTCATATAGACTATGTTCAATAATGCATGAATATATACTAGACTCCCAAATACAGTACTATCAATTGCAACTATTTTTAAGTTCTGTCACCACTGACCAGGTCAACAATCAATACCCCAAATAGGTTAATTCCTGTAGGAACTCTTTCTAAATCAGAGATTTATAACGTATAACACCAAACACCGAACTTGTGAATTTGGGAATAGAAATTAGTCGAAAATCTGATGTCGGGGGTCAGAGTAAACAGACAATTATTGTCATAGAACAACAAAACAAAATAAACTCAAACAGATTTGATTATTGATAACAATTTGAGAAATAAGGGTGAAATGAAGCCCTTTCCCTATAGCCTGGTCCTAAATTTAGCTATCCAAGACTGAACTAGTGTTTTTGTCATTCATTATGTAGACTACATTAGTCCTACAAATTGTAGTAAAATAAAGGAAAAATTAAAGAAAAAAGTTGGTAAGAAAATTGATGGAAGCCTTAAGCTTCATTTCCCCATGGAGCAGTTCATATAACCATAATGGTTAAATGAACCACAGCTCATGTTACCATTATTACGTACTAAACTACACCAGCAATCAATCCTGTCCAGTGAGCAGACAATTACATGTACAGTACAAAAAGAACAAAGTCAAATTAAAACTTTCTTTTTCTATAGTTCTACATCTATCAGTTTTATAGTACATAATACCAGATCTTTTTAAAATCAATATAAAGTGATTTGCCAGGATTCTTCGATATAATATATCATATCATTAGATCATGTGTTTATAATTTACCTTTTTTTCAATGTCCTACCCTACATTAGCTTAATTAAAGCTACATGTATCGGACCATATCAAACCAATTGCAAATATAGGCCTAATCATTAGGAAAAAACCAATTTGTTTTCAGTCTGTAAAGCAGGACACTTTTGTCCCTGTAAACAAGGATATTTCCACAAAAGCCTGCAGGCGTGACAAATACTGTGTAAATATTTATGGCATTGGTATTTATACATACTAAATTAAGTGCAAATTCAAGCAGGCAAGAACATATTTTCTAAAGCAACAAACATTTGCTGTTCCTACTGATACTGTAACGACATATACTTTTATATTCAAATTATTCACCCATTATTCAAACCCTGTTCAGTTATATTTATATGCACCAAACAAATAGATATTGTTAACAATGGACAATGATCACAAGTGTGATACAATGTAGGCAGGACGATCACAAGTGTGCTACAATGTAGACGGGACAATCACAAGTGTGCTACAATGAAGTGGACAATCACAAGTGTGCTACAATGGAGTGGACAATCACAAGTGTGCTACAATGAAGTGGACAATCACAAGTGTGCTAAAATGTAGTGGACAATCACAAGTGCGCTACAATGTAGTGGACAATCACAGGTGTGCTACAATGTAGTCAGGACAATCACGAGTGTGCTACAATGTAGTGGACAATCACAGGTGTGCTACAATGTAGTCAGGACAATCACAAGTGTGCTAAAATGTAGTCAGGACAATCACAAGTGGGCTACAATGTAGTGGACAATCACATGTGTTCTACAATGTAGTCAGGACAATCACAAGTGCGCTACAATGTAGTGGACAATCACATGTGTTCTACAATGTAGTCAGGACAATCACGAGTGTGCTACAATGTAGTGGACAAGCACAAGTGTGCTACAATGTAGTCAGTACAATCACAAGTGTGCTACAATGAAGTGGACAATCACAAGTGTGCTAAAATGTAGTGGACAATCACAAGTGGGCTACAATGTAGTGGACAATCACAAGTATGCTCCAATGTAGTGGACAATCACAAGTGCGCTACAATGTAGTGGACAATCACAGGTGTGCTACAATGTAGTGGACAAGCACAAGTGTGCTACAATGTAGTGGGCAATCACAAGTGTGCTACAATGTATTCAGGACAATCACAAGTGTGCTAAAATGTAGTGGACAATCACAAGTGCGCTACAATGTAGTGGACAATCACAAGTGTGCTAAAATGTAGTGGACAATCACAAGTGTACTACAATGTAGTGGACAATCACAGGTGTGCTACAATGTAGTCAGGACAATCACAAGTGTCCTACAATGTAGTCAGGACAATCACAAGTGGGCTACAATGTAGAGGACAATCACAAGTGTGCTTCAATGTAGTGGAGAATCACAAGTGTGCTACAATGTAATCAGGACAATCACAAGTGTGCTACAATGTAGTGGACAATCACAAGTGTGCTACAATATAACGGTTCTTGGGTAGTAGTAATACTATGTGATAAAAATATTATCTTGTGATAATTAAAGCTTTATCTTGTCTTTATAGATTTGCGAAATTCTATGGATGAACAGGAAACCTAACTCTTGGACATGATGATCACAAGGAATCGAATATCTGCAATCTTAAGGAAAATTAAAGAGACTGATGCATTTTTGAACACAAATGTAGCACAATTTGAAACAGTACCAAAAAGATTTTCAACTAGAAGGTGTTGTTGTTTCATTCAATGGGCCCGTGATGAATACAAAAACATACATTCATTTTTAAGTGCCAAAATGACACTGGATGCAAATATACCTACATGTGATAAGGACAAAATACCTGTATCTAACGTAGATCAATACCTAACACCTAGACATCTGTCACATAGTAACATTTTTCATAAACAAAGTAATTTTTCAACAAATTTAAGATTTGTATATTCAAGAAGTAAGATAAGTTTTTCTGCAAGTAGACATATTCACAGCAGCTTTCATAATTCAAAAACTCATCCGATATACAAAGAAGGAGGTGGCGATCTGGAGGATGAACTAGACTACATGAAGGATGATGAAGGTTATTGTCTATTCCGTGGAACATCACTAGTACCTCCCAATTGCAATCCCTCCTTGAAATAATAACTAGTATATGACCACCCTCCTTAGCGGTAGTCTTGCCCCTGTCCACAAGTCTCCAAAGTAATGATGTCTGCTTGTTCAGATTGTACTCTAAATACTTAACCTGTTTAAGATAGTGCTTATGAAAACATTTTGCCCTCTGAAAACAATGTTATCTGAATTTTATCATGTGAATGGTAAACTTTTTTGAAATTCATTTTTTGAAATCATTTGAAGTCCATTTGTGTAATGCTACCAACTTCTGCTCTGATAGAATTAACTGTATGTCTGCAGATTGCACCTGTTTGACAATTTCAGATGAGGAAGAAATACTTTCAAAGGACAAGGAGTACCAGGAATTGTTACGGGAGTACTGCAGCATCCCTGGTATGGGTCAGAGGGTTTTGGTGATACAACCAGGTAGGAACCAAATGATACAGTATTACTGTAGTACAGGTAGGACCCAATGATACAG
>NW_018404125.1:835810-835898 GCF_002113885.1 Mizuhopecten yessoensis
ATTACTGTAGCCTGGGTAGGACCCAATGATACATTATTCCTGTAGCCCAGGTAAGAACCAATGATACAGTATTACTGTAGCCCAGGTA
>NW_018404125.1:836428-836523 GCF_002113885.1 Mizuhopecten yessoensis
TCCAAGTAGGAACCAATAATACAGTATTACTGTAGCCCAGGTAGGACCCTATGATACAGTATTACTGTAGCCCAGGTACGACCCAATGATACAGT
>NW_018404125.1:840975-841049 GCF_002113885.1 Mizuhopecten yessoensis
CAAGCCTCCCTGTATGGGACAAAGGTTAATGTGATACAGTCATGACAGGTAAATACAGTGTTAGTACTGCAGCC
>NW_018404125.1:843650-843817 GCF_002113885.1 Mizuhopecten yessoensis
TGTACTGCAGCCTCCCTGTATGGGACAAAGGTTGCAGTGATACATGACAGGTAAATACATTGTTAGTACTCCAGCCTCCCTGTATGGGACAAAGGTTACTGTGATACAGTCATGACAGGTAAATACAGTGTTAGTACTGCAGCCTCCCTGTATGGGACAAAGGTTAC
>NW_018404125.1:843996-851591 GCF_002113885.1 Mizuhopecten yessoensis
CATGACAGGTAAATACATTGTTAGTACTGCAGCCTCCCTGTATGGGACAAAGGTTACTGTGATACAGTCATGACAGGTAAATACAGGCATAGATGAATATTGATATCTTGTTGAAAGACAAACTAGTTTAGACAGAATGCTGTAATTGAAATGTTTCTAGACAAATGTAGCTGTAATAGTTTTCTAATTTACTTGTTTCAGACATGAAGGGTGGAGACAAGTCCTCCCTTACGACCCCGGTCCTCCAGCTGGCCGAGGCCTGTGCCCTGGTGGAGACGCTGCCCAGGTGGAAAGTGGTGCAGAAAGTAAGATATCATGTACAGTAGATTCCATTTTTAATTTACTATTAGATACATGCAATCGTGACAATAAATACTATTAATCATTAATTAAATTACGAATGTCAGCTATCATTTGTCACTGTACACAGACAATTGAAAGTTCTCAGAGATTTCCCCTTAACAAATGGACCTTTGGTAATTCTTTGACGTGTCTATTTACCAATCAAATGGACACCTTTCATGTTGATTATGTGTCGGTAAATGTACATCAGTCAGTGAATGAAATTGACAGACCACATCTGAGGAAAAGAAAATACAAAACTTGAAAACAATTCGTTATTTTTAAATCCTCTTCTATTTGGAACTAAAATCAAAACCCTAATAGCTTCCATAGATTGTTAGGGGAAGTAAAACCATGTTTTATTGAACTGAACTAAATATTATGCAGGTAAATCAATGAACTGGATTATCAGTGTGTACATGGAGGGAGAAAAACATCTCTGGGCTGTGTTAAATTGTGTTTGTAACTGAAAACGCATTGCAGTATATATATGTAATCAGTTTGGTTGCCAAAGCTGATGCTACAAGAATCTTACCATGTGATGAAAATTAAACTTGTAACAACAGCTTTATATAAATCAGCCTTTGACTACTTGTGTACATTAAGAAGTTATAGTGAAATACTGTGTGTTTTTACCTGTCAGATGGTGGTCCCAGTACAGAAACAACAGCTGTCTTATGTATTCAGTCCGATAGTGAACTACTGTGTGTTTTTATCTGTCAGATGGTGGTCCCAGTACAAAACCACCAGCTGTCTCATGTGTTCAGTCGTATAGTGAACTACTGTGTGTTATTACCTGTCAGATGGTGGTCCCAGTACAGAACCACCAGCTGTCTCATGTGTTCAGTCCAATAGTAAGCTACTGTGTGTTTTTACCTGTCAGATGGTGGTCCCAGTACAGAACAACCAGCTGTCTCATGTGTTCAGTCCAATAGTAAGCTACTGTGTGTTTTCACCTGTCAGATGGTGGTCCCAGTACAGAACCACCAGCTGTCTCATGTGTTCAGTCGTATAGTGAACTACTGTGTGTTTTTACCTGTCAGATGGTGGTCCCAGTACAAAACCACCAGCTGTCTCATGTGTTCCCTCCAATAGTGAACTACTGTGTGTTTTTACCTGTCAGATGGTGGTCCCAATACAGAACCACCAGCTGTCTTATGTGTTCCCTCCAATAGTGAACTACAGTGTGTTTTTACCTGTCAGATGGTGGTCCCAGTACAGAACCATCAGCTGCCTTATGTATTCAGTCCAATAGTGAACTACTGTGTGTTTTACCTGTCAGATGGTGGTCCCAGTACAGAACCGCCAGCTGTCTCATGTGTTCCCTCCAATAGTGAACTAGTGTGTGTTTTTACCTGTCAGATGGTGGTCCCAGTACAGAACAACCAGCTGTTTCATGTATTCAGTCCAATAGTGAACTCCTGTGTGTTTTACCTGTCAGATGGTGGTCCCAGTACAGAACCACCAGCTGTCTCATGTGTTCAGTCCAATAGTGAAATACTATGTGTTTTTACCTGTCAGATGGTGGTCCCAGTACAGAACCGCCAGCTGTCTCATGTGTTCCCTCCAATAGTGAAATACTGTGTATTTTTACCTGTCAGATGGTGGTCCCAGTACAGAACCACCAGCTGTCTCATGTGTTCAGTCCAGGACGTCTGGCTCAGCTGACTGAGGAAATCACCAATAATAAACACATCAGCATGGTGTTCCTAAGTACCAACAAACTGGCTCCCTCACAGGTGTCCAGCCTCCAGGATCTCTGGAACATACCCATCATTGACAGGTAAAGTAACATACCCATCATTGACAGGTAATATAAGGTAACATACCCATCATTGACAGGTAAAGTAACATACCCATCATTGACATGTAATATAAGGTAACATACCCATCATTGACAGGTAATATAAGGTAACATACACATCATTGACAGGTAAAGTAACATACCCATCATTGACAGGTACGCTAACAGTCTCATCATCTTCAGTAAGGACATTGTTATCCTGTTGTATATATTTTGATATATTGACCTCATCCTTCATGTATTAAAAAGGATAGTTCCTGACTAGGGTAAACACTAGTCAATTCACACATCTGTGTTGATTACATCCACTATCATTGGTTCCACTAGGATAAATAAATTGGACAGACAGTTATAATGTTACATTGTGTTTTATTGGATCAGGTACACAGTGGTCCTACAGATATTTAAGGAACATGCTAAAACTAAGGAAGCCAAACTGCAGGTAGCTCTAGCTGAGATCCCCATGCTCAGGTAAGGCTTCAAACATTCTGGTAGCTCTGGCTGAGATCCCCGTGCTTGGGTAAGGCTTCAAACATACAGGTAGTTCTGGCTTAGATCCCCATGCTCAAGTAAGGCTTCAAACATACAGGTAGCTCTGGCTTAGATCCCCATGCTCAGGTAAGGCTTCAAACATACAGGTAGCTCTAGCTGAGATCCCCATGCTCAGGTAAGTCTTCAAACATACAGGTAGCTCTGGCTTAGAACCCCATGCTCAGGTAAGGCTTCAAACATACAGGTAGCTCTGGCTGAGATCCCCGTGCTTGGGTAAGGCTTCAAACATACAGGTAGCTCTGGCTGAGATCCCCATGCTCAGGTAAGGCTTAAAAATACAGTTGTGTTTTAAAAGTTTTGCATGTTGCATGTTTGTGTAGGTGATTCTGAGCAAACACTTCTAAATTTAATCTATGTAAAGGATACAAAGAAAGTTTTACTTATATAAGTTCACATAATATGCTACATACATATATTGTGTGAAGTCGTACCCTAGAGGGATCTAAATTCTACCACCTTTATCTCAGTTAACCTTAAGAGAGGGAATTCATTAACATTTATAGTGATATCACATGGAAAATATAAAAAAAAGGGGATGAATACCTGGGGGTTACATATACTAAAATGTTTTGATGCCACAAATAAGTACAGTTATCATGGACTACAAAGTTGCAGTTCCAAAACCAGCAGATTACGATTTAAATTCTGCACTATTTTTCACTTTCAACATTTCCCTTGTAAACTTTGGATTTTTTTTACAATTTGATTGTGTCTGAGATGATTTCAACTGATTAAATTAAAAAGCATATGCGTGCATAATTGGGTAAGGTCAGAAGGTTAAACTTGATAATTTTCTAATTAAAATCCTTGCATGCATAGTTCTCAAGGGAGGGGAAATACATTGTACCTATGTAAGTCCCTGTTTACTGTGTTGCTTAATTAATCAAACATTTAAAAATGATGTTGTTCTGACTTGGACATATCTGCAGATATTGCATACCTGATATCCATGAGGGCACACATGACAAAACATTTGGGGGAAGTAACTACCTTGGGGGAGACACCCATTATCAGCACCGCTGGCATCTACTGGGGGTAAGTAATGACTTAGGGACACACCTACATGTACATCCTAAACTAATGACATCTACTGGGGGTAAGTAATGACTTAGGGACACACCTACATGTACATCCTAAACTAATGACATCTACTGGGGGTAAGTAATGACTTAGGGACGCACCTACATGTACATCCTAAACTAATCACATCTACTGGGGGTGAGTAATGACTTAGGGACACACCTACATAAACAACCTAAACTAATGACATCTACTGGGGTAAGTAATGACTTACGGCCGCACCTGTATGTACATCCTAAACTAATGACATCTACTGGGGGTAAGTAATGACTTAGGGACACACCTACATGTACATCCTAAACTAATGACATCTACTGGGGGTAAGTAATGACTTAGGGACACACCTACATGTACATCCTAAACTAATGACATCTACTGGGGGTAAGTAATGACTTAGGGACACACCTACATGTACATCCTAAACTAATGACATCTACTGGGGGTAAGTAATGACTTAGGGACACACCTACATGTACATCCTAAACTAATGACATCTACTGGGGGTAAGTAATGACTTAGGGACACACCTACATGTACATCCTAAACTAATGACATCTACTGGGGGTAAGTAATGACTTAGGGACACACCTACATGTACATCCTAAACTAATGACATCTACTGGGGGTAAGTAATGACTTAGGGACACACCTACATGTACATCCTAAACTAATGACATCTACTGGGGGTAAGTAATGACTTAGGGACACACCTACATGTACATCCTAAACTAATGACATCTACTGGGGGTAAGTAATGACTTAGGGACACACCTACATGTACATCCTAAACTAATGACATCTACTGGGGGTAAGTAATGACTTAGGGACACACCTACATGTACATCCTAAACTAATGACATCTACTGGGGGTAAGTAATGACTTAGGGACACACCTACATGTACATCCTAAACTAATGACATCTACTGGGGGTAAGTAATGACTTAGGGACACACCTACATGTACATCCTAAACTAATGACATCTACTGGGGGTAAGTAATGACTTAGGGACACACCTACATGTACATCCTAAACTAATGACATCTACTGGGGGTAAGTAATGACTTAGGGACACACCTACATGTACATCCTAAACTAATGACATCTACTGGGGGTAAGTAATGACTTAGGGACACACCTACATGTACATCCTAAACTAATGACATCTACTGGGGGTAAGTAATGACTTAGGGACACACCTACATGTACATCCTAAACTAATGACATCTACTGGGGGTAAGTAATGACTTAGGGACACACCTACATGTACATCCTAAACTAATGACATCTACTGGGGGTAAGTAATGACTTAGGGACACACCTACATGTACATCCTAAACTAATGACATCTACTGGGGGTAAGTAATGACTTAGGGACACACCTACATGTACATCCTAAACTAATGACATCTACTGGGGGTAAGTAATGACTTAGGGACGCACCTACATGTACATCCTAAACTAATGACATCTACTGGGGGTAAGTAATGACTTAGGGACACACCTACATGTACATCCTAAACTAATGACATCTACTGGGGGTAAGTAATGACTTAGGGACACACCTACATGTACATCCTAAACTAATGACATCTACTGGGGGTAAGTAATGACTTAGGGACACACCTACATGTACATCCTAAACTAATGACATCTACTGGGGGTAAGTAATGACTTAGGGACACACCTACATGTACATCCTAAACTAATGACATCTACTGGGGGTAAGTAATGACTTAGGGACACACCTACATGTACATCCTAAACTAATGACATCTACTGGGGGTAAGTAATGACTTAGGGACACACCTACATGTACATCCTAAACTAATGACATCTACTGGGGGTAAGTAATGACTTAGGGACACACCTACATGTACATCCTAAACTAATGACATCTACTGGGGGTAAGTAATGACTTAGGGACACACCTACATGTACATCCTAAACTAATGACATCTACTGGGGGTAAGTAATGACTTAGGGACACACCTACATGTACATCCTAAACTAATGACATCTACTGGGGGTAAGTAATGACTTAGGGACACACCTACATGTACATCCTAAACTAATGACATCTACTGGGGGTAAGTAATGACTTAGGGACACACCTACATGTACATCCTAAACTAATGACATCTACTGGGGGTAAGTAATGACTTAGGGACACACCTACATGTACATCCTAAACTAATGACATCTACTGGGGGTAAGTAATGACTTAGGGACACACCTACATGTACATCCTAAACTAATGACATCTACTGGGGGTAAGTAATGACTTAGGGACACACCTACATGTACATCCTAAACTAATGACATCTACTGGGGGTAAGTAATGACTTAGGGACACACCTACATGTACATCCTAAACTAATGACATCTACTGGGGGTAAGTAATGACTTAGGGACACACCTACATGTACATCCTAAACTAATGACATCTACTGGGGGTAAGTAATGACTTAGGGACACACCTACATGTACATCCTAAACTAATGACATCTACTGGGGGTAAGTAATGACTTAGGGACACACCTACATGTACATCCTAAACTAATGACATCTACTGGGGGTAAGTAATGACTTAGGGACACACCTACATGTACATCCTAAACTAATGACATCTACTGGGGGTAAGTAATGACTTAGGGACACACCTACATGTACATCCTAAACTAATGACATCTACTGGGGGTAAGTAATGACTTAGGGACACACCTACATGTACATCCTAAACTAATGACATCTACTGGGGGTAAGTAATGACTTAGGGACACACCTACATGTACATCCTAAACTAATGACATCTACTGGGGGTAAGTAATGACTTAGGGACGCACCTACATGTACATCCTAAACTAATGACATCTACTGGGGGTAAGTAATGACTTAGGGACACACTTACATGTACATCCTAAACTAATGTTATCTACTGGGGGTGAGTAATGACTTAGGGACGCACCTACATATACAACCTAAACTAATGACATCTACTGGGGTAAGTAATGATTTAGGGACACACCTACATGTCTGGAGCATATCTTGTATACTATTTTACCTGGAGTAACCAGATTTGATTTACATGGACATCTTGGGATGGCGGAGTGACCTCACTTTGACCGATGCTTCCTGACATAAGTGTACTGTTTGTTAAATATAGAAATCAATACCAGAGGGGTACTATGGATTGCCTTGCAATACTTTGCTTTGTTAACTTTTAAAATACATAGAATCAGTGGTAGACAGGTGACTTTGGCCATACACAGACATCCTGAGGGAAGATTTACTGCTAGCTATTGAGATACATGTCCGTAGATGTACTTTCATCTGAATTAAAGTAAATAGAAATGTTCACATTCAGAATGAACACCTTCTATGTCTCTACCTTAAACTACATACAAATAAGCAGTGTTATTTTCACATTGCATAACACCGTACATTTGACACACTGTAGAATTGAAGAAGATATCAGGTCTATAATAACATTATTTAAAAGTATTTGCTGTCTTGTTGAATTTCAAGGTTGACCTTACCTTAAAGGTTAAATTTACCGTTATGGTAATGATTCTTCTGCTGAAATAAATGTGAGCATTCCTACTTCACAACCTTACCTTGAACAGCACACATTCAATCACAACCTTACCTTGAACAATACACATTCAATCACAACCTTACCTTGAACAACACACATTCAATCACAATCTTACCTTGAACAGCACACATTCAATCACAATCTTACCTTGAACAATACACATTCAATCACAATCTTACCTTGAACAGCACACATTCAATCACAATCTTACCTTGAACAG
>NW_018404125.1:852483-857077 GCF_002113885.1 Mizuhopecten yessoensis
TTATAGTTGGGTTGAGGTTTGTACAGCCTGTTTATAGTTGGGTTGAGGTTTGTACAGCCTGTTTATAGTTGGGTTGAGGTTTGTACAGCCTGTTTATAGTTGGGTTGAGGTTTGTACAGCCTGTTTATAGTTGGGTTGAGGTGGAGTGTGTTTAGGATTGTCTATCAAAACCAGGCAATCAGGTTGTTTCAGCATCAGTATTGGTGTCATTGTTGATATTAGCAGGTTACCTTGGTTGTACCTCAGGTGGTCAGTTTTGAGATAAATCAAAGTCTGTCTATTAGAGGTGGGGAACCAAGGATTGCTTTCAGTATTGCGCCTTGTTGATTGAATTATTTTATTAATATTTTCTCTAGTGCAACCTGTCTTGTAAATATGATATCACATACCTATATTTACACAATATATGCTTCTTTAATTCCAGGAAAACCATAGTTCATATACTGTAACATAACTTTATTAATACATATGGCACTTTTTTATGACTTTATTTTGTATCAAATTGGCATATTTTTGTGATATGCTGTATAAATGAGCAGTGTATGAGGTTAGCATATTTTGTTGTATATGGTGTAAACTTATGGTATTTTTTACACAGGATGTGATAATCCACCTTCAGGATATCAGCCATCCGGACAGACTAGCTCAGAAGGACAATGTCCAAAAAACACTGAAGAAGATGTTGACCGACACTCAGTACAAGAAAATCATCAATGTTGGAAATAAAACGGATCTTGTCAAAGGGTACAATTCTAAATTATAGTTCATTAAATCTTTAATGTAGGAGATATAGTGGAGGTTGTTTAAGTTGGATTGAAATATTCCATTGTACTATAGATAAACAATAAGTCTGCAAAGACTTTCATTACAAAATCTCAGCTTCAAGTTATTTCCCCTTGGACCTCTTGTTTAATTATCTTTCACAAATTTGGTTTGTACATAAAAAGGTAATACAATAAAAAACAAGAATATTGACTTTTAAAAAGTCTTAAAAAGTAGGTACAAACTCTAACCTTGAATGCTGAAACAATGTTATTCTGCAATCCATTCAAAATGTCGCTCTGCAAGGCCAATTTCACTCTTCCTTAAACAAAATCTCACTTTTCGACTTGTATGTCATTGTGACCCAAATTTTTCATCACCTATTATTAATAATAATGGCAGTCATGATCAAATCCATGAAAATAGAATGGCCATCAAATAGATAAAAGGCTTCATTTCATTGTTCAGACATGTTTGAAAAGAGCAGAAATTAGTCAAATGTTGGTACAAATAATTCTGTTTGAGTTTTGATTACACCAGGTATTTGACATTGACAAGTTGATAAAAGTCTGATATGGTAGCCCTGATCTCTGATTGGCCGAGACATTGTTAATGTTTTATATTGTTAACCTGCCACCTCGTGAACATGTCCTAGCCTCTGATGTTTTGACATATTTACAAATACATTATTTGCTAATTTGTTCTATAGTGAGGTGTGTGACCTTGATTGTATGAGCATATCGTCTGTGAAGGGCCACGGTCTACATGAACTACAGCTGTCTATACAGAAAGAACTGCTTGCAAACAAAGCTCTCCTGGAGAAAAGAATCAGCATCCCTGCCAATGGGGAGCATCTCAAGTAAGTCACTGTTATCTTAATCTCAAAATAATTGGCAACTTTGATTTATAACTACAATATACAGTCCGCAGATTTCTCATTCGCACAGTGATTAGGAAGAGAGATAAATCAAAGAGCCATTGGCCCCTTTGTTAAGGAAATCAAGGGACCATTTAAAAAAAAAATGGAATTGATATTATGTAGATCATAATTATATTTCCCATGACAAAGTAATCAGGTCAAACATGTGTCTCCGTGGTTTAACTGTTCTATCTGTCACGTTTACCAAGTGGGCCGACATATCTGTCATCAACGCAACATTGTCAATTACACAGGTAATACATACTACCTTGTCAACAAGTATGTAAAGTGAAAGTACAGAATGGGACTGCTTCTTGCTACGTTAGGTTACCGATGATGTCAATATAACAGGTATTAAATGTGTGAAGTGATAATTCAGTGCATGTTCACATTATTGCAGTAGCTGACACATTGTAAACAAATCCTGATTAGCTATTGGCTAACTACAATAGCTAAATATTTTCTAACGGCGGCCATGCTGTATTTCTGAGTAGTGTCATTTTACGAAATATTCACTTATATGGAACAAAACTTTATTCAAGACATGCTTTATATGTAAACAAGAAGTAGCACTTTCAACTGCATATTGATATACTGGGAACTATTTTCCTTCGACCATTTAATGTGGTATTTGTTGGTTGTTGATCTATGACGTACTATGAAGGACAGCATCACCATAATTCAATGTTTGTTTGGAAGCATGTTACAGTCCACACTATTTCTGTGATATTCTGTCGTTAGGCAGTTGCACACTGACTTTCAAACTTTTGGTTTACCTGTATTATGGTCTTTGTTCTAGTCTCCTGAAGTGTGAAAAAATCAATGCACTGTCATGCCACACCCAATATAAGTTTTATGTGTTGATTTATTTTGTAAATGTGAAAATTGTGCATGGCCTTCCTAACTGTTAGCATAGGAAGCCAAAATGGTGATTGTTTATGATGTCCTTTCCAATCATGACCCCTGAAGGTCAATTTTATTTTGCCTCACTTAGAATGATACTTCATCACTATAGCAGAATGGCCCAGCTGACACTGAAACCTTGTATGTTTCAGTTGGTTGTACAGCCATGCCACGGTCCAGGCCGTGGACGGAGCGGTCAAGCCTAACCATTTAATGGTGGACATAGTCATCTCACATGGACTCTATGCCAAGTTCATGGCCAAGTTTGGAAAACCAGTTACAAAGAAAGTTAAGATATGATATAAAAAAATTGGATTCCTAATTATCAAATAAGAACTTGTTCACCTGTGAGATTTATCTAACTTATCTCCATGGAAGGTGATCAGTACACAGGTATACAGGCAGTTTGGTTTGATACTGTACTGTACGTCAGTAGCTGTGTTTGATCAACACAGCATAAAGGTTTCAGGAATCAAATTTATTTTTGATATTCAAACAACCGTTGTCTTTCCTATGTGTTTATCATGAATAAAAGAAAATAATTTTAAGCAAACAAACCACTTCATTGTTGTTGATTCACTGATCTGAACATGTTTCCAACTTGTATTTTTATTTCTCGCTAAATAATTTGTCAATTTTTGTGCTCATGATTTGGTGTATTTTTCTTCAGAAAAAGCAACAGGATCAAAGAGAAAGATAAACACAAAGAAATTGACAGAACTATGTCTTCCTGGATGTTATAATTAACACTAGGGACAGAACTATGTCTTCCTGGATGTTTAACACTAGGCACAGAACTATGTCTTCCTGGATGTTATAATTAACACAAGGGACAGAACTATGTCTTCAGGGATGTTTAACACTAGGGACAGAACTATGTCTTCCTGGACTTTTAACACTAGGGACAGAACTATGTCTTGCTGGATGTTTAACACTAGGGACAGAACTATGTCATCCTGGATGTTTAACACTAGGGACAGAACTGTGTCTTCCTGGATGTTTAAAACTAGGGACAGAAGTATGTCTTCCTGGATGTTTAACACTAGGGACAGAACCGTGTCTTCCTGGATGTTTAACACTAGGGACAGAATTATATCTTCCTGGATGTTTGATACTAGGGACAGAACTATGTCTTCCTGGATGTTTAACGGTAGGGACAGAACTATATCTTCCTGGATGTTTAACACTAGGGACAGAATTATATCTTCCTGGATGTTTGATACTAGGGACAGAACTATGTCTTCCTGGATGTTTCACACTAGGGACAGAACTATGTCTTGCTGGATGTTTAACACTAGGGACAGAACTATGTCTTTCTGGATGTTTGATACTAGGGACAGAACTATATCTTCCTGGATGTTTGATACTAGGGACAGAACTATGTCTTCCTGGATGTTTGATACTAGGGACAGAACTATGTCTTCCTGGATGTTTAGCACTAGGGACAGAACTACGTCTTTCTGGATGTTTGATACTAGGGACAGAACTATATCTTCCTGGATGTTTAACACTAGGGACAGAACTGTGTCTTCCTGGATGTTTAACACTAGGGACAGAATTATATCTTCCTGGATGTTTGATACTAGGGACAGAACTATGTCTTCCTGGATGTTTGATACTAGGGACAGAACTATGTCTTCCTGGATGTTTAACACTAGGCACAGAACTATGTCTTCCTGGATGTTTAACACTAGGGAAACAACTATGTCTTCCTGGATGTTTAACACTAGGGAAACAACTATGTCTTCCTGGATGTTTAACACTAGGGACAGAATTATATCTTCCTGGATGTTTGATACTAGGGACAGAACTATGTCTTCCTGGATGTTTAACATTAGGGACAGAACTATGTCTTCCTGGATGTTAAACACTAGGGACAGAACTATATCTTCCTGGATGTGTAACACTAGGGACAGAACTATGTCTTCCTGTATGTTTAAAACTAGGGACAGAACTATGTCTTCCTGGATGTTTAACACTAGGGACAGAACTATGTCTTCCTGGATGTTT
>NW_018404125.1:857322-876743 GCF_002113885.1 Mizuhopecten yessoensis
GGGGGGGGGGAGCTTTATTTTATCATTTGTTGAGAGTATTCACAAAACCGTCGTGATATTTTATTAAAAAAACAAACTTGCACCAATCACAGAAAACAGCTATTGAACAGTTCACAAAAGTTTTGTTTTATTAAGTGATTTGGAGAGAAATAATTTGTAAGTGGAATACCAAGCACAGCAATGCTATCTTCCCCAGTACAGTAATACTATACAACTACCTATTGTAATGTAGATGTAATCTGAAAACAGGATTGAAAAAAAATCATTTGTCATCGAGTCAAAAAAACAACATATTTGCTAATTTTTGAATAAAACAAATTTCTTTTCTAAATTGTCATGAAATAAATTACAAAATGATTCATTATATTGTTTAAAATAATTTACATGTAGTTTGTATACATTACTTCTAGAGATTATTCAGATACACCATACATGTATTTCTTTTTCACTAAATGCTCAAGATCACAAACATGAAAGGGAGATAACTCTGTGCCACTTCTTACATTATTCTTCACTGATAGCAATATAATAGAAACAGTGATGACTGCCTGAGTACTTTGTCACTTTATTATTTTACTCCTTGCTACATGAAGGTGTTAAGGGTTATTATGGGTTTTTTTGTCCTATGTGTCAGTCAGTTTGTCCGTCTGTTCATCATACTCTTTTACAGGTATGATAGTCTTGGAAAAGAACTTGAACAAGCTTGGATATAAGTTTGATCAGTCAAAGGTCAAGGTCACTGCTACATGTGCTAAAAATAACACTTCACCATCATAGCCTGACATCGATCTAATTGCTGTCTTGTTAAAGGATTAAGAACTATTTTCTGCCTTGGAAAGGTTCAGATATTGATTATCACCGTGATTGGTCAAAGCTTGAAGTCACTGTTTATAGCAAATTTCATGAATTCAATCTCTAATACAATCTACTTGCTGAAGTGTGTAGTTTATAACAGGACTTGAGGGAAAACTCACTCTGTTAGACATAGATCATCATCAGTCGCCATACATTGGATAAGGACAAACAATCTTTTCATTCAGGAAGCATTATACAATATACATGTTTTTATCTAGAAGGCTGTTTAAGTATTCTACATCTACAGTCTCCTAGCATACAGGTCTAAACACTTCACAACCAGTGCCATACAGGTCTCAACACTTCACAACAAGCGGCATACAGATCTAAACACTTCACAACCAGTGGCATACAGGTCTAAACACTTCACAACCAGTGGCATACATGTCTAAACACTTCACAACCAGTGACATACGGGTCTAAACACTTCACAACCAGTGGCATACAGGTCTAAACACTTAACAACCAGGGGCATACAGGTCTAAACACTTCACAACCAGTGGCATACAGGACTAAACACTTCACAACCAGTGGCATACATGTCTAAACACTTCACAACCAGTGGCATACAGGTCTAAACACTTAACAACCAGTGGCATACAGGTCTAAACACTTCACAACCAGCGGCATACAGGTCTAAACACTTCACAACCAACGGCATACAGGTCTAAACACTTCACAACCAGCGGCATACAGGTCTAAACACTTCACAAACAGCAGCATACAGGTCTAAACACTTCACAACCAGCAGCATACATGTCTAAACACTTCACAAACAGCGACATACAGGTCTAAACACTTAACAACCAGTGGCATACAGGACTAAACACTTCACAACCAACAGCAGCATACAGGTCTAGACACTTCACAACCAGCAGCGTACAGGTCTAAACACTTCCCAACCAGCGGCATACAGGGCTAAACACTTCACAACCAGTGGCATACAGGACTAAACACTTCACAACCAACGGCGTACAGGTCTAAACACTTCACAACCAACGGCATACATGTCTAAACACTTCACAACCAGTGACATACAGGTCTAACCACTTCACAACCAGTGGCATACATGTCTAAACACTTCACAACCAGTGACATACAGGTCTAACCACTTCACAACCAGTGGCATACAGGACTAAACACTTCACAACCAGCGGCATACAGGTCTAAACAATTCACAACCAGCGGCATACAGGTCTAAACACTTCACAACCAGTGGCATACAGGTCTAAACACTTCACAACCAGCGGCATACATGTCTAAACACTTCACAACCAGTGGCATACAGGACTAAACACTTCACAACCAGTGGCATACAGGTCTAAACAATTCACAAACAGCGACATACAGGTCTAAACACTTAACAACCAGTGGCATACAGGTCTAAACACTTCACAACCAGTGGCATACATGTCTAAACACTTCACAACCAGTGACATACGGGTCTAAACACTTCACAACCAGGGGCATACAGGTCTAAACACTTCACAACCAGCGGCATACAGGTCTAAACACTTCACAACCAGTGGCATACAGGTCTAAACACTTCACAACCAGCAGCATACAGGTCTAATCACTTCACATCCAGTGGCATACAGGTCTAAACACTTCACAACCAGTGGCATACAGGTCTAAACACTTCACAACCAGCGGCATACAGGTGTAAACATTTCACAACCAGTGGTATACAGGTCTAAACACTTTACAACCAGCAAAATACAGGTCTAAACACTTCACAACCAGTGGCATACAGGTCTAAACAGGTTGAACACTAAATGCTTCACACCCAGCAGCTTGCACCTGTATATTGTTGAGTGTCTAGTGTTTAAAACTCTTCACACTAAGCAATATACATGTTTGAACAACACTTTACAGTATGTTGCTGGGAGTGGGGTGTGGAATCTTGTATGCAAGGTTTTAACACCTCATACCCAGCAACATACAGGTGTATACACTAACCACTCCACACCCAGCAACACACAGGTTTATACACTAAACACTCCACTCTCAGCAACACACAGGTTTATACACTAACCACTCCAAACCCAGCAACACACAGGTTTATACACTAACCACACCACACCCAGCAACATACAGGTTTATACACTAAACACTCCACACCCAGCAACACACAGGTTTATACACTAACCACTCCACACCCAGCAACATACAGGTTTACACACTAAACACTCCACACCCAGCAACACACAGGTTTATACACTAAACACTCCACTCTCAGCAACACACAGGTTTATACACTAACCACTCCAAACCCAGCAACACACAGGTTTATACACTAACCACACCACACCCAGCAACATACAGGTTTATACACTAAACACTCCACACCCAGCAACACACAGGTTTATACACTAACCACTCCACACCCAGCAACATACAGGTTTACACACTAAACACTCCACACCCAGCAACACACAGGTTTATACACTAAACACTCCACACCCAGCAACACACAGGTTTATACACTAACCACTCCACACCCAGCAACACACAGGTTTATAGACTAAACACTCCACACCCAGCAACACACAGGTTTATACACGAAACACTCCAAACCCATCAACACACAGGTTTATACACTAACCACTCCACACCCAGCAACACACAGGTTTATACACTAAACACTCCACACTTAGCAACACACAGGCTCAAGCAACAAACATTCTACACCTAGCAGCATAAGTTATTAATCAATACAATTGCACACCTAACGGCCTGCATTTTGAAATACCTGACTTAATTATACATACAGTATAAATGCATACAGTTTTAAGCATAAACATTCAACACAACGAAGTTTATACAGATTTCAACCACTGACCGACCTTTTTTTTTAACAACAGTGTATAAGATGTACTGATTCAAACATTGCTTTTGTTTCTCTGAATTGGAAATCTGATCTAGTACATAGTTTACGCCCTGTAGCCTCTCAGCGACCTAAGAGCAGCTTCCTGTGGTACTCCAGACACTTCCTGGTGACGGGGCAGCGACACATTGATTGTGGCCCAGTTTCCTCTCGAAAACCTGCTGATAACTGATGTGGTTTGATGTACTTAGGAGTGGTCCGTTTGTAGATGTTGGTACTGAAGGGTGCATTAATTAAGTCATAAGAAGCATCAACAAAGTCAGACTTAAATAACAGAACTGAAGGTCACAAGACAAAATAACAAGAAAATTAGACCAATAACTGTTGTACAAAACTACACTTAAATGTATGTGTTTTCTCCTCCACAGGCGAGGAAAAAACTCCATGGTGCTCATAATTACAGAAAATTATGTACATTTTAGTATGCTTGTCACTGAAATGTCAAACTGAACGTTTTACTTGTGCAAGACTTGGGACAATTGAATGCCACAGTTTCTTGTGTTTCAAGGAGCCTTCCCTTGTGACTAGGAACAAGCTTGTTATATAGTAGATTTATAGTAATTCATTCTGATGAGGGTCTGAAGGACAATTCGGACACCTGCCAGGAGTATTTACCTTATTTATTACATGACATCATACACATGTGAAAAGGACAGATATACACATGTTAAATACCAAACATCCAAGACAATTGGGTTTACTCATCAAAGAATTGGCTGATACACAGAGACTGAGAAACAGTCTACTAGTATCTTGTGTTTGGCAAATGAAGGAGATATATTGTTTCATGTTTCTGGTATTCCCGTGACTTCAACACCTATTTTACATCAGAATGGCAAAGGTCGAAGATTACTTACCCATCGGTTTCTCATCATCTAGTCAATCATTCCTTAACAACCAGTATCCTATAACTACAAATCAAATGTCAGCAACAACAGCTAGGAGAGGGTGAATCCCTGCAGATTACACCTGTAAAACTGTTTCTTTAACGGTCAGAGTTTAAGTACATTTACTTCTTGGGTTTTATTTTATCATATAAATAAATATCCCCCACCTTCATGGACCACTAAGGCACAAGAGATGGGTCACACAATGAATTGTGGGTGATTCTTAACACTTTTGTAAGTCTAGAGTTTTACACTCTGGTGTAATTGTAGTTCATTTGTAAGTCTAGAGTTTTACACTCTGGTGTAATTGTAGTTCAACACATACCGTAAGTAGGCCAATACCTACTCCTGAAGTAATTCTCTAACATCAAATGTAAGTCCCTAACACTTTGTGTAATTCTTCAATTTTTCAACACTTAGTGTTATTCTTTAGTTCTAGTGTAATTCTTAAACACCAAGTGTAATATTCTTACACCTTATTTAACTTTAGCACCTAGTGTAATTCAACAACTAATGTTGTCACTTAACACCAAGTGTAATTTTCTAACACCTGCTTTAGCACCTAGTGTAAATTTTTAACTCACTTACACCTTGTATAAGTTCCTACATCTCGCTTAATGCATTCATTCATTGACATCTCCTGTACATGTAATTCTCTAACACCTAGCTAGTGTAACAAGGTCTGACACACCTAGTGTAAAACTGTAACGCCAAGCGTAATTCCCTAGCATATGTAGTACAACACATCCAGTATATAAAATAAAACAGAAGAAATGTCACTGATAACATTTATCATGGCACCATTCTTTGTAATTACATCTGCATCCAAGGCATGTGTGGAAACAAACCTATTGTTTCATGTGTTGGCAGGCATTTGTGGTTGTGATATAATACGAATGCTGGTCAACATAGCTCATTGTCTACTGTACTGTTTATTACATAATAACAGGCATGCTTTTGATATTGTTTAATTGTCCTCTGCTTCTAATGTTTATCCTCTAGGTAATACAAACCTCACGATGGAGGTCGCTCGGTCCACATATTGTGCACCACAACCATTTTCCATTCTCAAGCGAGTAGTCAATTTTCTACCTTTTGTCTAGTGGTATGTATAGTTGATCTTCTCTTGGTAAAGTGGTGACTAAGTTGGCATTCCCTCAACTCTAAAAATAGTGTTAAGTAAGAAGGACATCTCCACAATCAATTAATAGTGGTAAAAAATAGGGATTTCTCTACATCCTGTATACTGTTAACTTGTTAAGTGACAGGAAGCTCTCTACATTTGGTATAGTGGTAAGTAACAGGGATTTCTGGACATCGTGTACACTGTTAAGTGACAGGAACCTCTTTACACTGGGTATAGTGGTAAGCAATATGGATTTCTCTGCATCATGTACACTGTTAAGTGACAGGAACCTCTTTACAATGATAATAGTGGTAAGTAACAGGAATTTCTCTACATCATGTATACTGTTAAGTGACAGGAATCTCTTTACACTGGGTATAGTGTTAATTAATAGGGATTTTTCTACATCATGTACACTGTTAAGTGACAGGAATCTTTTTACACTGGGTATAGTAGTAAGTAACAGGGATTTTTTTACATCATGTACATTGTTAAGTGACAGAACCTTTTTACACTGGGTATAGTAGTAAGTAACAGGGATTTTTTTACATCATGTACATTGTTAAGTGACAGGAACATCTTTACACTGGGTATAGTGTTAATTAACAGGGATTTTTCTACATCATGTACACTGTTAAGGGACAGGAAGCTCTCTATACTTGGTATAGTGGAAAGTAACAGGGATTTCTCTACTGTTAAGTGACAGGAAGCTCTCTACACTTGGTATAGTGGTAAGTTACAGAGATTTCTCTACATCATGTGCACTGTTAAGTGACAGTAAGCTCTCTATACTTGGTATAGTGGAAAGTAACAGGGATTTCTCTACTGTTAAGTGACAGGAAGCTCTCTACACTGGGTATAGGGGTAAGTAACAGAGAATTCTCTACATCATGTACGCTGTTAAGTGACAGGAACCTTTTTACACTGGGTATAGTAGTAAGTAACAGGGATTTCTCTACTGTTAAGTGACAGGAATCTTTTTACACTGGGTATAGTGGTAAGTAATATGGATTTCTCTACATCATGTGCACTGTTAAGTGACAGTAACCTCTTTACACTGGGAATAGTGGTAAGTAATAGGGATTTCTCGACATCATGTACACTGTTAAGAGACAGGAACCTCTTTACACTTGGTATAGTGGTAAGTAATATGGATTTCTCTACATCATGTGCACTGTTAAGTGACAGTAACCTCTTTACACTGGGAATAGTGTTAATTAATAGGGATTTTTCTACATCATGTACACTGTTAAGGGACAGGAAGCTCTCTATACCTGGTATAGTGGTAAGTAACATGGATTTCTCTACATCGTGTACACTGTTAAGTGACAGTAACCTCTTTACACTGGGAATAGTGTTAATTAATAGGGATTTTTCTACATCATGTATACTGTTAAGTGACAGGAAGCTCTTTACACTTGGTATAGTGGTAAGTAACAGGGATTTTTCTACATCATGTACATTGTTAAGTGACAGGAACCTTTTTACACTGGGTATAGTGGTAAGTAACAGAGATTTCTCTACATCATGTACACTGTTAAGTGACAGGAAGCTCTCTATACTTGGTATAGTGGAAAGTAACAGGGATTTCTCTACATCATGCACACTGTTAAGTGACAGGAACCTCTTTACACTGGGTATAGTGGTAAGTAATATGGATTTCTCTACATCGTGCACACTGTTAAGTGACAGGAACCTCTTTACACTGGGTATAGTGGTAAGCAACAGTGATTTTTCTACATCATGTACACTGTTAAGTGACAGGAACCTATTTACACTGGGTATAGTGGTAAGTAACAGGGGTTTCTCTACATCATGTACACTGTTAAGCGACAGGAACCTCTTTACACTGAGTATAGTGGTAAGTAACAGAGATTTCTCTACATTATGTACACTGTTAAGTGACAGGAAGCTCTCTTAAGTGACAGGAACCTCTTTACACTGAGTATAGTGGTAAGTAACAGAGATTTCTCTACATCATTTACACTGTTAAGTGACAGGAACCGCTTTACACTGGGTATAGTGTCAAGTAATAGGGAGTTCTCTACATCATGTACACTGTTAAGTGACAGGAAGCTCTCTATACTTTGTATAGTGGCAAGTAACAGGGATTTCTCTACATCATGTACACTGTTAAGTGACAGGAATCTCTGTACACTGGGTATAGTGGTAAGTAATAGGGATTTCTCTACATCATGTACACTGTTAAGCGACAGGAACCTCTTTACACTGCGTATAGTGGTAAGTAACAGGGATTTCTCTACATCATGTATACTGTTAAGTGACAGGAAGCTCTCTACACTTGGTATAGTGGTAAGTAACAGGAATGTCAAACCACACTACTAAGACTACTTGAAGATTGGCGTTTAGCACTTGATAAAAACCTTTATATTGCTGCTGTTTTGATGGACCTTTCAAAAGCTTTTGACTGCCTCCCACATGAAATTTTGCTCTAAAATCAAATTTGTCCGATAGAAAACAGATAAAATTAAATTCTATTCTTAGTAGCTGGGCTGACATCCAGAGAGGGGTACCCCAAGGATCTATCCTTGGGCCCCTTCTATTTAACATTTTTATAAATGACATTTTAATTTATTAAAGAGGGTTCATTGTACAATTATGCAGATGATAATACCCTTTCATTCTGTAGTCCTGATTATATTTTAATTTCAACATTGGAATCTGAGTCACTTCAACTAATAGATTGGTTCAGGGTAAATAAGATGCAAGCAAACCCTGATAAATTTCAAGTTTTGGCTGCTGGTAAAAACACTTATTGTAAAAATCCTTGTATTCGTATTCAAAACACTGGACTGTCATGTGAAACAACTGTTAAATTGCTTGGCATAGATATTGATTACCAACTAAATTTTGATGTACAAATAAGGAAGATTTGCAGGAAGGCATCCCAGCAACTGAATATTCTCAAACGTTTAAGCACTTTTTTGAACAGACTGAGTAAATTAACCATCTTTCATTCTTTCATTTTAAGTAATTTTTATTTCTGCCCTTCGGCATGGCATTTCTGCACAGAGAAAAATTCTAAAAAAAATTAGAAAAAGTGCAAGAAAGAGCACTCCGTTTTGTATATGGAGACTTTTCAAGCTCATAAGAGAATTTACTTGAAAAGGTGAAGATGCCTTCTCTGCAGGTCAGAAGAATGAGAACAATGGCAATTGAAACTTTTAGAATTGTAAATAAGCTGTCACCTGTATGTTTACAAGATTTATTAAAGGTAAAACAATCTAAATATTTGTTCATATATAATAATGTATTGGACATTCCAAATATAAGAACTACAACCTATGGTAAAAAAAGTTACAACCTATGGTAAAAAAAGTTTTAAATTTGCTGCTGCTACATTGTGGAACAGTCTTCCGGACCAATTCAGGACGGAAAACAGTTTCTCTCATTTCAAGATTCTTATACAGTCCTGGAATGGCTCAGAATGCCGCTGTTCTGCAGATATGCTTTCAGCTAATTTCAATGTGCCTTTGTATTATTATTGTCCTTCTTTATTGCATATGCTTGCATATAAATAATTGCTCTGCCATTTTTAGTGCTTGCTTACTTTTATGTGTGCTTTCTCTATTTTTAGTTTGCTTGCATGATTTTGTTTTTATGTTGTTGTAAAAATATGCTTGTATGTATTCGGTTAAAAGCTCATTAGAGCTTAGTTGTTTGTAGTTTGTTACTATACCAAATCAAAATAAAACTTTCATATTCATATATTTCTTTGATTACTCAACAGTAGGAAATTATTCGAACCACATGACCTTCAGCATAGTGTTCTTACATGACTTCTTCACAAGTATAGTGTACGTATATTGTAGATTAAATTTTGTGATACTTGATTCCTATCGTTAGTTCGAGAGGGCTTAAATCTTTTACTTCAAGCCATGCGATAACTTTAATCCTTTGTAGAAATCATACCTATTTTACATGAGTTGGTAAAACAAGTGCAGACACCATCCCTGAAGGACAAATGCATTAACAGTAAAACACATGACCACTTGATAACCCAAGACAATAATGTAGTTTCTATCTACCGTTTCTCAAAAACACAAAACACAAAAACTTCCTGAACTTAAAATTTGTTTATTTATTGCAAAATTCCTATGCATCAAGCACTGGTATTTCATTTCAACTTGCACTTGTGAAAAAATGTAGACTATGATTAGGAAGTTTTTGAACTTCACATGATTATAATGTTAAAAAAAAAAACATGAAAAAATAATTCTTATTAAATTCATAATGTGAAAGATATCTTTAAAATGTTTTGAAGTGAAATCTATACTTATAATGAAATACACTGTACTACTACAACGCTACAGCTCTACAAAAAGACAGCTTCTGAAAAGAAAGTTATATATAATATATATACACAACAATTATAGGCATAATATCGTTTACACAATAAGCTAGCAAGCAACAATTACAAAACAATTGTCAATTCTCGGTGTAAAACATTCATACACATATCAACGACATGTCCACATCATGTTACTAGGCAACCGTATGTTACCAAGGTAAACTATCACCATCGTTCTTACATATCATTCCTGTATCACATTTCCTATGTCAGTACTGTATAATAAGACTTATTTTTATTTCCTGGTGAAAACCAGTTTTGTTTTCTAGAAGGGTGCATTTCCTGTTGTTGAAATTGGCCCCATACATATAATAGCACAGTGTTACTTACATGTACAACTTTCTTCAGGTGAAACCTCCCGATCCGAATAATTATAATAAATAAATATAAATAAACCCTAAGAACCTACTGCATTTTATTCAGTACATCTTCTCATTCAGTACACAAAATGTTCCCCCATGCAATTATTATTTTTTGTCAAATCATTGATTGTTGAATTGTGCCTGTAATCTGCTGTAGAAATAGGCCTGTAATAGAAGACTTAGAAGTTATATCCTCTGTTAAATGAATGCTTCTATACTTAATACATTAAATGAATGCTTCTATACTTAATACAGTCAAGACCTCTAACGGTCTACGCATTTAAAAATGTAAAAACCTTGAAAATTGACATATAATTTCAAAAAAATCTTTTGGCCTTACGATTTTTCTTGGACATTTTTTTAGATAGATGATAAATTACACAGGTAAAAGAGCTCGACCACGGAGTCACCTGTGCAAAGGTTCCTGGCTTTGTGTCTTCCAAGTACTGACGGCAATATTACCTACAGCAACAGGTAGTCAAATTGCTTTTTAACTCTTTCATCATTGCCAAAAACATTTGCGTACAAATTGCATGAAAAGTAGACAAAAGCACGACTTAAGTTAAAGGTGGACAGTAATTTGAGATCACCTACAACATGTAATTTAACTCATCCATCATCAATCATATATTTGTTTTTTTCAAAATCACATTTTATAAAATATCAAGAGAAAACAATTTTGTCAAAATAGATCGTCAAGGAACGTACAAAAGCAAAAGCTAGATGAGAAACACATTGAATAAGACAATGAGTCGTACACGGGTTGTATAAAATGTCTACTGTGTACAATCGTGTTCCGTCTCACACAGAAACACATTGAATAAGACAATGAGTCGTACACAGGTTGTATAAAATGTCTACTGTGTACAATCGTGTTCCGTCTCACACAGCAGCACCAGTTGCATAGTTCATGATTCAATTAATAAACAAAACAAAAAATACTGGTACCTGTATAAAACGGACAAAAAGGAATTGGAAGATTTTTACGGGTGCGACTGTTTAACAATGACATAAGTACTGTACTGATACCAGAAAAAAATAATTCAAATTCCTTCTTTGTAATTTTGATGAAAAATTTGAAAAACTGAAGTATGAAAGATATCGTTTGGTTGCTGGACTTCATCACAGAATTGTGTCATTTCCATTTCCCGAAACACAAAAAAAACATTTTTTTATTAAAAATTTGTGTCATGAATCATAAAAGAACTTCTGGTCCATATACAGATACCACTGATAATTTACTACACAATTTCATCTTAACATTTAAGGCAAAATTTGTTTCATAAACCGAAATCAAACGAATCAAAATATCAAAGAATATATTATCATATTATTTAAACTGCATATGTCAAAATTATGACATATTCAGTAAAAACTTTTTTTTTTTAGTTTTACAGACATTTATTACGTTAATCTTTCATCAATTACATAGTTAAGTAATTAACATATCCAGTGATACGGACATTTCATTTTGTTTATATTGTATATAGAAAAATTAGATTGGATTTGATCATCATTATAGTCTTGATTGCACACACTATCCATTATTTCCAGTATCTTGTGGCAAGCCTTTTCCGTCAAGCTACAAATTACTCAGATTTCAGAAGGAATTTAGTGTTGTACAAACTTCAGCATCATCTGTGAGCTGGAGGACTTCACCAATGTCCTGAAGTATTGTTCAGCACTAGCAGACCATGCTTTAGTCACTATCACAATGAAAACCGTACAATAACGGCGTATAAGGCATAACATCAAGAACAGACATCCAATGAAATTTAAGTAAAATGCAGTATTTCCAAGTCTCCAAAGTTTCCTAACACAGTAATACTGGAACACAGAACTGAGTCAGTTACCTCAGTCAGTTAGTGGTACTGTCAGACAGACAGAACAGACCTCTGCCACACTCAACGACATTTACTTGGTGGTACCAGAAGGAATACAATAAAATAATATTATGGACAGCTGGCTATACAAAGTATGGTATGAGAAGAGTTCATGACTTAAATCCTACAAATATTTAACTGGTTTCTCCATTCTCTTCCGCTGCCCATTTCTTTTTGTACTGCTTCCGTCCGAATCCCTCATCATAGTTACCCCTTCTGGCAAACAGCTGTTTGAAGTGTGGTGTGCAGAAAATCACCCCTTCATTCACTGACATGTTTTTTGACCTGTAAATAAAAAAAAGTAAAACCTTAGGTCTTTTTATTTTGTAATTAAAACAAAACTATTTCAATGAAGTAAATTCAATTCAAAGAAACCAGAGCATTAAAGGTAGGAAACTGGTTCGACACAGAGACAAGACATGGAGAATGTCAGTTTACTGTTGCTGTATGAAATTCAATATGACACAAAAACATCGTTATTGGGATTATAAAGGGTAGGGGCCATGGGCCATATGCACAGAAATGGGTCCATGACATTTGAGAAAATCTAATACAGATACATCGAAACCAGCCCAGTGAAAAAGTTGAAAACTGTAAAATGACCCCCAGTCTGGTTCAGCATTCCTAAACAATGAATTAGTATTAGACCTGTAATGGACAAATAAAAAGGTTTTCAGTTTTACCATAAGAGGATACAATGACATGTAAACTGGAAACCTATTTGATGGTTATAAGTGCATCAACAGATAACCTATTTATATTTATGTTAAAAATGCCTCCTGTCTTTTTGAACCTTTAAAAGCTAGAGATAAATGCATGAATTGACACATCATTACATGCCTTTACATGGCTGTCTGCAGAGTCAGCCCGGACACAGCGCGAGCCTGTCCAACCTCTGTTTACATGGCTGTCTGCAGTCAGCTCAGACACAGCGCGAGCCTGTCCAACCTCTGTTTACATGTATACCAGTGGAGCCTATATGTACACTGCACTGTTATACTTAAGCGTTGTCTTGTATTTGACACACTATCAAAGTTAGCATTGATTTTGATTCGGTTGATTAAATAAGAATTTTATTGAAGAAGTTCATGCTCTTCAGCATAAGGTTACATGCATTTTAAATTCAAACCATGCACCTTATATCTTACATATATCTTATCATTTTTTCATCAGTTTTGTATGTAAATGTTGCAAAATAACTCGACTACTAGTATAATCTATGATTTTGCTCTGCTGAATTTTTGTTGTTTCTTTCTTTTTTATTATTTCATGCAAAGTTAAGAGTTTTGATCTTATACTGTAAGCTGTATAAATAACAAAACAAAATTACTCTTTTTGCACAAGAGATTCTGTAAAGCTCTAAACTTAAACTGCATTCAGTTTGCATGCACAAAATACATACATACCACAGTGTCAATAGGACTTCCCGTATCTTGTGGGTAGTAGTCTATCGTACTCAGTACTTCATTTGGAACCAAATCTTTGATCTTGAATGTTTACTTTATCAATTCTTTATATTCTTTATTTTGTTGTGGAACTAGACTTATTTTTACCTTGAACATACAAAACTTTTTCCTTGGATCCTTCATGTGGATGCTACAGATTTTCAAAATCTGACCCATATATCTAACATCTGGTCAATGTATTTGCGGTGTCTAGGATTATTTTGATGTTCATGAATAAAAGCACAAGATTATGAAGATGTGAAACAGATGTGTTTTATAGGAATGTGTGTGGGTGTATGTATGATACTACACAGACTTGTATTAACTTTATCAATCAGTGCCCGAGTCAGACAGTCCAGCGAGTCAGACAGTCCAGCGGGGTCCCCTAGCTATATTCCTTTATTAAAAGTTGTCATATACCTAGATATAATGTCAATCCAAATTTCTTTTATTGCCAATAAAAAAAATCCAAACAAAAAAATTCCAAAAAAATGAAAGAAGGTAACATTAGAAAATAAATTCTCAACTCTTTGGAGAAAGAGGACTTCGTATACTGATCAGGTTCTAGCTCTGTACAAATTATATATTACATATTTGTATACAATAGTTGTTATCAACAGAAGGTTACATAGGCTACAGTTAATGCAATTGTAATGTTGTGTGAAAAAGTATGTCTGTAAAAACTAACAAATGATTTTATTACCCAAAAAGAATATTTAATAACTGAATGAAAATTTTTGGAAGGTTGTGTTGAAGTTGCTCTGCCTAATTGAATTAAGAACCTAGTGACTAAGTAAGGGAATACATTTGTGAACACATCAGGGGAGACTACTCAGACCAGAACTGTAAGCGAGAGACTAATCGTCTCTCTCCCATAGAAATAACCAACAAAAAAAGACCACTGCATTGTACAGCTATCTGTAGTAATGGCAATGTGTTGTACAGCTATCTGTAGTAGTGGCAAAGTGTTGTACAGCTATCTGTAGTAATGGCTATGTGTTGTACAGCTTTCTGTAGTAATGGCAAAGTGTTGTACAGCTATCTGTAGTAATGGCAGTGTGTTGTACAGCTATCTGTAGTAATGACAATGTGTTGTACAGCTATCTGTAGTAATGGCAATGTGTTGTAGAGTTATCTGTAGTAATGGCAATGTGTTTTACAGCTTTCTGTAGTAATGGCAAAGTGTTGTACAGCTATCTGTAGTAATGGCAGTGTGTTGTACAGCTATCTGTAGTATACAGCTATCTGTAGTAGATGGCAATGTGTTGTACAGCTATCTGCAGTAGATGGCAATGTGTTGTACAGCTATCTGCAGTAGATGGCAATGTGTTGTACAGCTATCTGCAGTAGATGGCAATGTGTTGTACAGCTATCTGCAGTAGATGGCAATGTGTTGTACAGCTATCTGTAGTAGATTGCAGTGTGTACAGCTATCTGTATTAATGGCAGTGTTGTACAGCTATCTGTAGTAATGGCAATGTGTTGTACAGCTATCTGTAGTAGATGGCAGTGTGTACAGCTATCTGTATTAATGGCAGTGTTGTACAGCTATCTGTAGTAGATGGCAATGTGTTGTACAGCTATCTGTAGTAGAGGGCAATGTGTTGTACAGCTATCTGTAGAAATGGCTGTGTTGTACAGCTATCTGTAGTAATGGCTATGTGTTGTACAGCTCTCTGTAGTAATGGCAATGTGTTGTACAGCTATCTGTAGTAGAGGGCAATGTGTTGTACAGCTATCTGTAGAAATGGCTGTGTTGTACAGCTATCTGTAGTAATGGCAGAGTGTTGTACAGCTATCTGTAGTAATGGCAATGTGTAGTCCAGATATCTGTAGTAATGGCAAAGTGTTGTACAGCTATCTGTAGTAATGGCAATGTGTTGGACAGCTATCTGTAGTAATGGCTATGTGTTGTACAGCTATCTGTAGTAATGGCAAAGTGTTGCAAGTTTCATAAAGAATTTGATGTTTTTATGACCACTTCTTTTGAAATAAGAATGAACAAAATTTGGCAAAGAGTTCTAAAAAAAGGACATAACTTCAATACATTCAGCAAACAAATGTGGGAACAGGTGCATATAACTTTTGAGTGTGGGAATGGTATCCATGGATTTTCACATTTTCAACGAAAAATATTGGATGGACAAAATTTGACGAATAATGTTGTGAAAGAGAAAAAAAACTCCTGTGAAAACAGCTGGATCAGAAAAGTAGGTGCAGGCCCACAACTTCAGAGTAAGGTGACTACAACACTGCAGTTTCATGAAATTCAGGTGGAAATTAGGAGTTGATTTCCAGACAAGATTCTTTCTAGAGAGAGATGGTCAGAGAGACAGATACCCTGATTCCGGGGTAGAATAATTGGGGCAACACTGAAGCAAAGACATAAACAGCCACAACTAGTTTATGTTTAATTTGATTATGAAACATTTATTGCATCAAATTACTTAAAAACTCATTTCCGAAAAAAGACCGCATACAGACTGTCTTTCTTGAAAATGTTTACTCACATTTTGTTACACTTTTCCAAATATGTAGCAGCTTTTAAAACAAACAAAATATTGCTTCAAATCTCACTGAATTTTCAACATCTTCGTCATTTGCAAAAGCTATAATTTTTCAGAAAAAGTAACCTTTTTGGGGGGAAAATTAACTTTATAATTAGCTGAAAGGGGGAGTGTTTTTTAGGATAATAAAACATGAGTTCTGATAGAACAAGTTGTGCAACTTAAACCGTCTCTACCGTATAACAGCAGGACATAATAAACATCCCAGTGTGACTGGAGGTTTGGATATCAAATGGTTCATCGTCTTCACAGGAAGTTCAGCCATGATCTCCAGACATAAATCTCTGATTTCAAGTTTAAAGTACTGTAAATCATTGACTGAGCCAGGTCAGAATTGGGAAGAGAAGAGGGAGAGGGGCACTAATCATTTTAAATACAGTACCTAAATCCCTTGAATTTCAGATGATACAAAATGGAAGCTAAGAAAACAAATGTTAACCACAAAAAGTGACATGTTGTGCGTATGATTGTGTGGAGTATATTTCTACAGCAAATAGTTCTAAAAAGGTAAAGCGAAGTGCAATAAGAAATCAGGACAAATAAAAATCTGAATATAATGATAAATCTAACATACAGTGACGAAAATAATGATAAAGCTTTATAGAATGATGACTTAAACAACAGGCCCTCTGGGCCTGTATCGCTCACCTGGATATCTAAGCAATCATGACAAAATATTCTCCAAATGAGATCCAAGGTAATATGCCAGACCCCAATACCAATTCTTGTAGTATGTCTGTATTAGATTTTTCAAGCCCAGCAATTTTATGTATGGTTATGGGGTGGGGATCTCAACTGTTTACAAGCTGTGACTCAGAAACTAGATCCATAGGGTTGTGGCAAGACCCCAGGATCAATTATAATATCATGACTGCATTTGTCTCTTTATGCCCAGCATTTGTATTTATAGTTTTGGGGTGGGGATCTTAACCGTTTCAAAATTATGACCCAGGGACTATGTATCCAAGGTTGGGCCAGACCCTAGGGCCATCCTGGAAGCAAATGCGGTCTTCTTTTTATACTCAGCAATTTTATATATGGTTATACGGTGGGGATCTCAACCATTTCCAAGTAATAAAAAAAAATTGGCCCCACCCCTTAGCCTGGGGCTGCCATTTGTACAATTTTGAATCTCTGCCTTCCATGAATGCTTCCGACCAAATATGATCAATATCCAAGGCACAGTTCCACAGAAGAAGTCATTTATAGCAATATAGCCAAATTGCCCACTTTTGGCCCTGCCCCTCAGCCCCCTGTGAAGTCAGCCCCACCATTTGTACAATTTTGAATCCCCACTACCTAGGGATGCTTCCAGTCAAATATGGTTGATATCCATCTCTTAGTTCCAGAGAAGTCGCTTAAAGCAATATAGCCAAATTGCCCACTTTTGGCCCTGCCCCTCAGCCCCCTGTGGGGTCAGCCCCACCATTTGTACAATTGTGAATCCCCACCACCTAGAGATGCTTCCAGTCAAATTAAGTTAAATTCCAATCAGTGGTTAAGAAGAAGAAGAAGTCGTTCAAAGAAATTGTTAACGTACGGACAACCGACGCCACGGTGTAATGATAAAGCTAGCATGATGACTTAAATAATAATAATGATAGCATGATGACGAAAATAATGTTTTATGTCGAATGATGACCAAAATAATGATAAAGCTAGCATAATGACCAAAATAATGATAAAGCTAGCATAATGACCAAAATAATGATAAAGCTAGCATAATGACCAAAATAATGATAAAGCTAGCATAATGACCAAAATAATGATAAAGCTAGCATAATGACCAAAATAATGATAAAGCTAGCATAATGACCAAAATAATGATAAAGCTAGCATAATGACCAAAATAATGATAAAGCTAGCATAATGACCAAAATAATGATAAAGCTAGCATAATGACCAAAATAATGATAAAGCTAGCATGATGACCAAAGTATTGAGAAGGCTAGCACACCAAAATAATGAAGAAGCTAGTGAATGACCAAAATAAAGATAAAGCTAGCATGATGACCAAAATAATGATAAAGCTAGCATGATGACCAAAATAATGATTAAGCTAGCATGATGACCAAAATAATGATAAAGCTAGCATGATGACCAAAGTATTGAGAATGCTAGCACACCAAAATAATGAAGAAGCTAGTGAATGACCAAAATAATGATAAAGCTAGCATGATGACCAAAATAATGATAAAGCTAGCATGATGACCAAAATAATGATAAAGCTAGCATGATGATCAAAATAATGATTGAGCTAGCAGAAGATCTGTTCATTCATTTTTGCGTTTTTAAAATTTCCAAGTAGAACTTTAAATGTAATCATTGTCAGTAAATCTATCAAGGCTTAACTATATTTTTTGCATTTTCAGAAAGTGATTTTAACAAAATGTAATTAATAAACTTTTATCAGTGATTTCTTGCAATTCTGATTACACAAGCATATTGGATCCGATACTAGCATGATAACCATTCATGGGGTCGGGTACTAACACCATACATAGGGTCGGGTACTATCACCATACATAAGGTCAGGTACTATCACCATACATAAGGTCAGGTACTAACACCATACATAAGGTCAGGTACTAACACCATACATAGGGTCAGGTATTAACACCATACATAAGGTCAGGTACTAACACCATACATAGGGTCGGGTACTAACACCATACATAGGGTTGGGTACTAACACCATACATAGGGTCAGGTACTAACACCATACATAGGGTCGGGTACTAACACCATACATAGGGTCGGGTACTATAACCATACATAGGGTCGGGTACTATAACCATACATAGGGTCAGGTATTAACACCATACATAGGGTCAGGTACAAACACCATACATAGGGTTGGGTACTAACACCATACATAAGGTCAGGTACTAACATCATATACATTGGTCAGGTACTAACACCATACATAGGGTCAGGTATTAACACCATACATAGGGTCAGGAACTAACACCATACATAGGGTCAGGTGCTAACACCATACATAGGGTCAGGTATTAACACCATACATAGGGTCAGG
>NW_018404125.1:884890-922819 GCF_002113885.1 Mizuhopecten yessoensis
GGTACTAACACCATACATAGGGTCAGGTACTAACACCATACATAGGGTCAGGTACTAACACCATACATAGGGTCAGGTACTAACACCATACATAGGGTCAGGTACTAACACCATACAGTAGGATTTAGCAGTCAGGCGGTGCCTTGATGGTCATTGTCTTTTGTTGGTATAATGTGGATTCATAATTTTCGTTTTTGAACTGATTTTCTAGATCCTTTAAGGAATTATAAGTCCACCGATTCATTTTTTGATGTGTACAACATGAGAACAAATTTTAATCGTTAATTACTATCATGTTAAATTTGTTTAATTAGAAGAAAAAAAACAAGTGTTTTTTCTTATTCTTGGCCTTAAGTGGATAATAGGAGGTGGAAATGTATTCTTTAAAACTGTTGTAAATATTTCATTACACTGGCGATCAAAATCTGGGAATGCATAGATAAAAAATTTAATGAAACTTATAATACAAGGTTTTTCTTTTCTCATAGCATATTCTACAGCATTAAGCAGTCTTACCTTTCTGTTCTAAAGCATATATATATAGCAATCTTACCTTTTAGCTCTAGAGAGCGGTTTTACCTTGTTGGGTAATGCAATGCTTGCAAGAGACCAATACACCAAGAAAGTGTTGTGTAGTATAGATAATAATAGCGGTGTAAATGATATTTTGATATAACGTGGAGAGATAATGGTAAAGTCTCGATTCTTACGTTACAACAGCTTTGCAATGGGAGCACCTAACACAAGCCCTGTGGTATAGACTTTTGTTGACCTCCATTTTTTCCAACGCATAGACTGTTTTTCCACATGCTGCGCACTTGTCGAGGACAGGCACAAAGCTTGGCTTCTTCTGTACAAGGGAACAAAATCACGATGATAAAAAACATCAGTCATGTAACAAAGCCAGCCATTGGTTATTGCCAATTTAGCAGCAGCCAATCAAACTTTGGCCATGCTTTGGTTCAAGTTATTTTATTAGTCATGTGACGTGTAGAATGTTCAATGAGCAGTCAGATTGGAAGTATCACTTTTTAACCTTGATGATGTTTGATTGTGGTAAGAGAAATCGGAGAGTTTAGGGTGTAGTTGTAATAGGACTCTGCACATCCCCAGATTTCTGGTATGGTACTTCCCCTTTGTACTCATTTTTCCCGGTGTAGTCCTCCTCCCCTGAGTACTCTCCCCTCCCCTGAGTACTCTCCCCTCCCTGAGTACTCTCCCCTCCCCTGAGTACTCTCCCCTCCCCTGAGTACTCTCCCCTCCCCCGAGTACTCTCCCCTACCCTGTGTATTACCCGAGTAACCGGTAAATAAATGTACTTAGTAGGAGTTGAGAAGGTTGAAATCCAATGACAACTACCATACATATGAAAAAAGATCAATAAAAGTTTTCAAGATGCAAAAAAACATGTGCCAAAAATACCAAAAAGCCATTTCAAACGACAAATCTGTATCTAAGTGACAGTGTCGCCTCATACACTATGTCAAGACACTTGATTGAACGGTTAAATACATGTGATTAAAGACTTTACCTGTCTAAAATAACTTTAGGCTTATCTTATTATTCTACTTATGATCATTTAAAAATCACAGACCTTGATATCAATCAAGAATGAATTTCAATTTGTGATACTGAAGCTGTTGCCTTTGCACAATAAACCCAGGTACAAACTAGGTCAAGATCAACAACCCACAACTATAGTAATTATGTACAAACTAGGTCAAAATCTACAACCCAAAACTGTAGTATTTATGTACAAACTAGGTCAAGATCTACAACCCAAAACTGTAGTATTTATGTACAAACTAGGACAAGATCTACAACCCAAAACTGTAGTATTTATGTACAAACTAAGTCAAGATCTACAACCCAAAACTGTAGTATTTATGTACAAACTAGGTCAAGATCTACAACCCAAAACTATAGTAATTATCATATATATTGTATGAAGTCTTAGGGGTTAATGCTATTTTACTGGACATCTACAAATGTACCAATCAAACACCATGCCATAGTCTAGTTTTTAACTTATTCATGTTTTCAAAAACTAACTTCACAGAAACTTCAATATTATTCAGCTAAGCTTATTCTTTTACCAAGAACATCAGGAATGCTGAAAACAATCCATTGCACTGCATATCGTACATAAAATTATTGTTGACATTTTAGCCATTATGTTTACTTTGATACCTTCGACAGATTTGGACATTTTAGCCATTATGTTTACTTTGATACCTTCGACAGATTTTAACATTTAGCCATTATATTTACTTTGATACCTTCGACAGATTTGGACATTTTAGCCATTATGTTTACTTTGATCCCTTCGACAGATTTTGACATTTTAGCCATTATGTTGACTTTGATACCTTCGACAGATTTGGACATTTTAGCCATTATGTTTACTTTGATCCCTTCGACAGATTTTGACATTTTAGCCATTATGTTTACTTTGATACCTTCGACAGTTTTTGACATTTTAGCCATTATGTTTATTTTGATACCTTTGACAGATTTGGACGTTTTAGCCATTATGTTTACTTCGACCGACTTTTTGTCCACAACATTTTGATTTAAGCTTTTTTTGCTGTCAAAGCCAGTTAACAGATGCAATCAATGGCGTATTAAAATTTGCCAATATAATTTCAGATATTGGAAACCATGTAGATAACATACAAGATGATATGAACATTTATAAGAGTAACCTAAGTAATATAACGATGCTTCCAATCTTTCTGCCATTGAAATCTGATTCTATAAACATGTTCTATTTATTACAGATAATTTTTATTTAGTAATAACATATTTTCTAAATCTCTAATCATCCAATGCAAACATAAAGCCACTGAATCAGACGTGTGAATACTGAAATTTTACTTGACATATATATTAATGCTTGATATTTCTTGAATGCTTTGTGAACTTTCAGTTTTCATAAAGTTTGACACCAAATTCCTTGTATTTTGATAAAAATTATTTCATCTTTTTTCAGTGGCCTTTAACAAGATTCAAAATGCATTTAATTACTTCAATATGCAAATTTTACCTGAGAAATTCAACACATGAACATTTCAATCAATCAAAGTGAATACAAACAATAAATCTTATGTATACAGCAAACAAGCAAAGTGAATACAAACAATAAATCTTATGTATACAGCAAACAAGCCAAACGTACTATAATACATAACACGCATGCATTCTTGTGTGGAAACAGGGTCAAACTTGTAACAGTGGATTAGGGAATTTGATGATGTTAGTCAAACGTGTTTCAACCAATAGAGTATTTGTAGGGAATATATAACAGATTTTTGGGCAATCAAAAATGCAATAGAGCATACATAATTATGTAATCAAACAAAGATAAGATAAAGGTCAAACTCAGCCTTGTGTTATTTTTAAGATTTCCGTTGACAATGCGGCATGTATACCTGGTTATGATGGTATATGAGCGACTTGAACAAGGCACTTTAATGATAATGTCAGAAAATATTCCAACCACAGCAGATTGAAAACCATGCATCTATTATGTAGACAGATCAACCAAATATTATCATAAGGTTGGTTAGGAATTCATCATAAGGTCGGTTAGGAATTTATGAAATGTTTCTGCTAGACACTGTATCCATTGATGCACTTGAGTAAAACCACCTAGAAGACTTTAATAAATTTAAATATTTATCGCACAACTGATGAAAGATGTAGAAGCTTAATTCACAGGTATGCAAAGTATTTCGAGAAATATTGATGCAAAAAAGATACGAAGTGAAAATATCAGATAAGCTTCATCAAAAAAGATACATGTATTTGAGGAGGTATAGATAAGATACACATATTTGAGGCGCTCTAGATAAAGATACATGTATTTGAGGAGCTATAGATAATTCTATATTTCTGTCTTACAACAGCCAGAAGTGGATCAGTCTCCTGTTCAGTAGTCTGACTATCTTGATCAGGATTCACCTGATCATCCAGATCACCATGGTTACCATCACCATGATCACAGAATGGCTGAAAATAACATTTGAACTTGACACATAAGACAAAGAAGCAAACAGCATCATACACAGGTCACTAAATATGCTGTTTATCTCTATCTTATAAAGCAATTTTAATCGATGTCCTACCTACAGCTGAACCCCTTATTCCATTATGCCATGGCATTCTAAATAGGCTTCAATGCATAAAAATGCTAGAGCATGCACAAATGACCAGATCTATATAAAACATATCAATATTCCTAAATATCAAAGTTATCAAACTGGTCTGAAATCACTTTATCTTTACAAGTAAATAGTAATTTCAAAACGGAATATGTATAATTAGTTCTCTTTACTTTCTGAGATTAACTTGTTCCAGATTTTAAAACGAAACATTATGATGTTATAATGCACATTATCAACAAGAGGTTGGATTGATGATTCTTAGACAGATAAATAATGAGATTGGATATTAAATTGAAATGCTGTGAAATGATTAGAAAAGAAATTGGGTCACTTCCAATTCAAATATGTTAAAATGGGTGATTGGATTGGAATTAAAAACTAAGAATTCACCGCAACCAATACTATGAAAATGTCAATTAATACAAGTGTATTGTCTTCATTATCAACCCTTGCATTACCATGCATTAATAGCTACAGTAATTAATTGACACATTCATATTCAATATTTTGGGAATTTCTTACAAAATTCAAAGCTTCACTAAATATAACAAAAGAGTTATCCAGGAAAGGGAGATAACTCTTTTCATATTAAACTTTGATAAAAGTAGAATATTCCCTTAGGTTAAAAACTAAAACCCCTTTGTCTACAGAGTAGAACAAAGAAGAGAAATGATAGGAAAGGAGTACACAATGATAATTTTTTTTACAAAATTATCATAGCATTTAGGAACTTACACCATTAGCACTTTCTTCTTGCTCAAACATCTTAAAATTAAAGAAAAGAAAAAAACATTTTACATTTAAAGTGAAAACCACAACATAAATGAAAAATCATGCTTCTTAATTATTCTGGGGTCTGTCACCAGCGATCACCAGTGGTCCCTGCCTTTAGCCCTCTGCTGTGACAGCCCTAATCCTGTGCATGCAGGGAGATAACTCTATTTCATAGTGCTTCACCAGTGATCAGCTCGGCTAGCTGCCCTGCACCTTAGAAACAGGGATTCAAATATTCACACTATAGGCACGAAGAACCTATTTCTGAATAGGAATAGTTAAGGGTATAGCTGAAAGTGGGATGGGCTCGTTTATGAATCTTGAGCTTATGACTGTAGCTCTTTTGATTGGACTAACCATGATACTTAAGTGTATATTCAACAACAAAAACTTGAATTTTGTATTATATCTTGTTCTATTCACAAGCAAATAAAACAATAATATAAGGTGTATTAACTCAGAAAAGTTGTATTTTATTACTGTTTCCTTGTATATAGATAACTTAACTCTAAGCATAGCCAGCCAATTAACAGCTATGATGAACTAGTGGTATCAGAAATGACAGTAGAACAGCTGATGGAACCTTCAACAACTACTTGTATCTATTGAAAGACACACCCAGACATGTCTCCCATAGGAACACCTTTAATACAACACTAGGAAACATAAATGACATTCAGGAAATTACACTCTGGAGATTTCACTTAGCAACATGCATTCACCTATCTGGAGACGACCTTGAAGAACAGCTGACCCAGAAGTGCTGCTGAGTATTGATTATTTTATGGAGCATGTAAAATTCCTGTAAACATGTTTAGGGTTATAGATCGGTAAATGTGTGCATCACTTGGAATAGCGAGAAGACAAAAGGTCACATGAATAAATGAAGGGAGAAGTAAAGCTGTGTATCTCCTCTATACAGGAGTTATAATACAGGGTAGCGGGCACACAAGATGTATTGATGTCTGTATATAAACACAATTGTAACAGATTACACATACCAATCTAGCTCCTATATGCCTTGGGTATGCTTATGGCAAATGTTGTTTATTTACTAGGTTTTGACAACTGAGTTTGTCACATCTAGACAGAAGGTACGAACAGTGTGACAGCTGACCAAATCTCATACCATACTAAAGTACCACATCTGATCATCCGACACAGAACCAGGTACTAAAGTACCACATCTGACCACTCCTCACAGAACCAGGTACGATAGTGCCACATCTGACCATCCCTCACAGAACCAGGTACTAAAGTGCCACATCTGACCATCCCTCACAGAACCAGGTACGATAGCGCCACATCTGATCATCCCTCACAGAACCAGGTACTAAAGTACCACATATGACCACCCCTCACAGAACCAGGTACGATAGCGCCACATCTGACCATCCCTTGCAGAAACAGGTACAATAGTGCCACATCTGACCATCACTCGCAGAACCATGCAGGTACTAAAGAGCCGCATTTGGCCACCCCTCACAGAACCAGGTACGATAGTGCCACATCTGACCATTCCTCGCAGAACCAGGTATGATAGTGCCACATCTGGCCACCCCTCGCAGAACCATGAAGGTACCTAAGAGCCACATCTGACCATCCCTTGCAGAACCAGGTATGATCGTGCCACAAATGACCATCTCTCAGATTCAGTACCAGGCCTGTAAATAGGACTTCAAGACCTTGCTCCTCAAACTGACCTCAGCCTACCCGGGCCTCCACAGAGTGTCCACTCGGACTTATTGACCACACAGCAGTGACAGCTGTAGGCTGAGGACAAGCTTTAACCACTTGGAAAGCACAGCTATAATTGGTCAAGCAGATGCATGATTGATAAAACCTGGTCATCATCTGCTACAGTTAGACAGGCTTAGAATTCATCGACAGATACTTAAGCACACTCATCTACAGCTAACAGGCAAAACTCCAATCCATTCAATATTCATATGAATGATGAAAAGATAGAAAACACTGGTACGGATGTACTTGGAGAATAGTAGTCTATTTAGGGCCATAGTACCAGGAATGATACGGTTTTATTCAGTTGTATGTGGTAGTAGGGGGCCATATAAGAGAACTGGTGGTCCATAGGACCATATTATGAGAATCTACCAGTTGGCTTTGTGGCTAAAATAATTGAATGAATACTTCAACTATGACCTGATAATGCGAGTCTATGAGGTCAACTTGCTCATGGTCTATAGGACTAAAGTAAATGAGAATTAATCAGGGAAATGCCAAACCTTGATCACCAGCGATAGGATCCATATACTGGCTGATTCATCCCTCCAATCAAACCCGTCCTACATAGGAATCCAGACTGATAGGATCCATATAAGGGGTGATTCATCCCTCCAATCAAACCCGTCCTACATAGGAATCCAGACTCCGGTACAAACATGACATGTTCCATTCCACTTATATCCATATAGGGAACCTGAGGAGTTGTCTGGGTTAACACTAATGGATAGTGGTAGCCTGTAACACTGGGGACAATCGTGGCACCTAGTCACATTAATGTAGAGAGAGTGCTGTCAGAACCTAGAGAATTGTAGTCAGAATCAGATTGTATCTACAGCTGCTGGGACTATATATAGTAACACAAGTCCATGGTTGGCCTTCACATTCGTGGTGACACCCTAAACAGGACTCAATTCCTACTCAAGCCACTACAGGAAGGAGAGATACATTGGGTAGGAATATCCATGTCTTTAAATTTTATTCTCTCATACATAAAATGTCTGGAGTGACTCAACTAATGGGCCAATCCTCCAATGACCCATATTCGAATAATTTGAGTACTTTATTGAAAATACACACAATATCTAATATAGTATTTCTTAAAAATGAACGGAGATTGTAACCAAACCACAAACCATAAAAGATGGATTAGATTTAAGCTTGATTGTAAACATCGTGAAAAAGTCCACAGATCAGCGAGAACATCAGTGCAAAGCGGCCATTACAAACTCAATGAAAGTCACTCCCTGTCAAAAAAGTTACTACATATTAGTCCACTAGAATCGACCACTAAGTATAACATACACTGACCACAATTTGACCGTTACATTTAAACCTTTTACTGCCTTCCCTGCAGCAAAGATTAACGAAGAATGAATTCAGAAGACCTGGTCTCAAAACTCTTTGAATAAGCAGAAACTACCCAAAGCTATCAGTGTATAAATTCTGTCTATATTAGCTGATGTACATATACTTGTTATCAGGGGAGGGTACACAAGTGAGAAAGTATGGTACCTTCAATGGTATACATGGGTGTATTTGTGGTGATAGGTATTTGTGGTCTTGGATTGATATATTCATGGGTGTATTTGAGGCGGTGGGTTCCTACAGCCAAGGAGTAGTATACATGGGTGTATTTGAGGGGATGGGTTCCTACAGCCAAGGAGTAGTATACATGGGTGTAATTGAGGGGGATGGGTTCCTACAGCCAAGGAGTAGTATACATGGGTGTATTTGAGGGGGGTGGGTTCCTACAGCCAAGGAGTAGTATACATGGGTGTATTTGAGGGGGTGGGTTCCTACAGCCAAGGAGTAGTATACATGGGTGTAATTGAGGGGGATGGGTTCCTACAGCCAAGGAGTAGTATACATGGGTGTATTTGAGGGGGATGGGTTCCTACAGCCAAGGAGTAGTATACATGGGTGTATTTGAGGGGGATGGGTTCCTACAGCCAAGGAGTAGTATACATGGGTGTATTTGAGGGGGATGGGTTCCTACAGCCAAGGAGTAGTATACATCGGTGTATTTGAGGGGATGGGTTCCTACAGCCAACGAGTAGTATACATGGGTCTATTTGAGGGGGATGGGTTCCTACAGCCAAGGAGTAGTATACATGGGTGTATTTGAGGGGGATGGGTTCCTACAGTCAAGGAGTAGTATACCCCATGTATACCCCTAAAGTCACATTTCAACTGACAAGTCCAATTTAAAAATGTAAGGGTGAATGAGTTAATCATCCGACAGTAAATGTGACAGGTCAGTAGATGGCTAGCTGTGTGGGGGGCAAGGGTGATATAACCCCGTTTACAATCAGACCCTCTCTAGCTAATAACCCGTTTACAATCAGCCCCTCTCTAACTAATAACCCGTTTACAATCAGCCCCTCTCTAGCTAATAAACTGTTTACAATCAGCCCCTCTCTAGCTAATAAACGGTTTACAATCAGCGCCTCTCTAGCTAATAAACGGTTTACAATCAGCCCCTCTCTAGCTAATAAACGGTTTACAATCAGCCCCTCTCTAGCTAATAACCTGTTAACAATCAGCCCCTCTCTAGCTAATAACCTGTTAACAATCAGCCCCTCTCTAGCTAATAACCCGTTTACAATCAGCCCCTCTCTAGCTAATAACCCGTTTACAATCAGCCCCTCTCTAGCTAATAAACCAGTGACCAATCAGCCCCTCTCTAGCTAATAAACAGTTTACAATCAGCCCCTCTCTAGCTAATAAACAGTTTACAATCAGCCCCTCTCTAGCTAATAAACAGTTTACAATCAGCCCCTCTCTAGCTAATAAACTGTTTACAATCAGCCCCTCTCTAGCTAATAAACTGTTTACAATCAGCCCCTCTCTAGCTAATAAACCAGTGACCAATCTGCCCCTCTCTAGCTTATAAACCAGTGACCAATCTGCCCCTCTCTAGCTAATAAACCAGTGACCAATCAGCCCCTCTCTAGNCCCATGTATACCCCTAAAGTCACATTTCAACTGACAAGTCCAATTTAAAAATGTAAGGGTGAATGAGTTAATCATCCGACAGTAAATGTGACAGGTCAGTAGATGGCTAGCTGTGTGGGGGGCAAGGGTGATATAACCCCGTTTACAATCAGACCCTCTCTAGCTAATAACCCGTTTACAATCAGCCCCTCTCTAACTAATAACCCGTTTACAATCAGCCCCTCTCTAGCTAATAAACTGTTTACAATCAGCCCCTCTCTAGCTAATAAACGGTTTACAATCAGCGCCTCTCTAGCTAATAAACGGTTTACAATCAGCGCCTCTCTAGCTAATAAACGGTTTACAATCAGCGCCTCTCTAGCTAATAAACGGTTTACAATCAGCGCCTCTCTAGCTAATAAACGGTTTACAATCAGCCCCTCTCTAGCTAATAACCCGTTAACAATCAGCCCCTCTCTAGATAATAACCCGTTTACAATCAGCCCCTCTCTAGCGAATAACCCGTTTACAATCAGCCCCTCTCTAACTAATAACCCGTTTACACTCAGCCCCTCTCTAGCTAATAAACTGTTTACAATCAGCCCCTCTCTAGCTAATAAACCAGTGACCAATCCGCCCCTCTCTAGCTAATAAACCAGTGACCAAAGTAAGGCTGACCTAGGAACTCAGTGGGACTTGAGTACAGCTGAATTAATCACACAACATGTGACATGTACTCCTCCAGGGAATTGAATTTAAAACGTTTTTTCTTGACTAGCTCCTGATCATGATCTACCCTTAGCTGGCAAACATGATAAATCAGGACGTTTTCAGTATTACTCATCAGCCTGCCTCTTCTACCTTGTCAGTGATACCAGTTGCCTGAGTTTTCTTAAACTTTAAGATATCTTGCTGCAGTCTGGTGATGGTGTTGCACCGTTATCTAGGTAAACTAGAGTACCAACATCCCATCTTACGTTAGTTTGGTAATGTTAAGCTTTGGTTTCCTATACCATGGTAAAAATATTTGTCTGTTTATGAGAATCACCAAGGTGTGCTGTGTATATGGCAAGCCAATCCAGGTTTTACAGTATATACATAGGCCTGCACTATACAGCTAATCAACCTTGTTACTGCTCTCTAATTATCCCAATAATGAGACCTGTTTGGCAAAATGTATCACATTCCTCGACCATATCTCCAGAAACTAGAGCAAGTGCGGTAATTTGTATTTAGTGTACAGTGTTTCAGGCCACAATGTAACAGGAACCTGTTATTTAGAAAAAAAATTGTCTAGTGTACAGGAACTTGTTATTTTTGTTTGTTTGTATATATGTTAATTACCAGTGTGGTAACCACATACATAGATGTATGGAGAGAGGCGGTCCACTGTAAACGATCAGGATTAATAATCAATTCAAATGAATAACTCCTTGGCATTAATCAATAACCATACGCTCAATATTCTATTTCTCTCATAATTCAAAATGCAAATCACACCATGTAAACAGTTATTTGGAAAGAGCTGGTTAAATTCCTGTCTTTATTTCGATGTGACAATGACATTTGTTTTTTAGTATAACTTTTTAAATTTAAAAGCAACAAAATAATTCAAAAATTGAGTAAAGAATAATGTATGAAACCATCCAAATTTAATCACGTCAATACTGTAGGTTAATCAAACCTACACAGGACATCAGACAGATTAGGTAAAATGATATTCATAGCATTTCACTTGATAGGCCATGTAATTGACCTGTAATTAATTCAGTTTTACATTAAGCAAGCATTGCTAAAGGAATTTCCACTCTAAATGACTCCAGAATCTCCTCAAAGATAATGAACAGCCTGAACCTAATACAACCAGAAAATGTACCCAGCAACATAATGGATCCTCTTTAATGGAAACTGGAACAAATGCACTTTGTGTTGAGATATATAAATATGCTGATAGCTTTAACCACAAAACCGATCTCTGTTCCAAGTAAAACCTATATGTAATGTCTCCATGGTGATGGGATACTAGTGTTACCATAGCGATCAAGATACCAATAGAAGCCACAGACTGGCTATGTTGGAGAGTTCAGCACATGTAAACCTATTTTCGATTTGATAGACTTAGATCAAGATAGTGTTCTCTGGTAAACAACTGTGGGGTTGTCAGCTGGGCAGGATCTGTGAGTTACTCATGTTAGTGTATTACTCATAACAAAATAGTTTATGTTTTAAACAAGTCTCCATTAGGTGGAAGACACGTGGCATAATGACTGGTATTGCTGGTACTAGATTGTGTTCCCTATAAAGCTGTTCTACAAACTGGTGTTCCCTAAAACTGTTCTATGAGATGGTGTTCCCTAAAACAGTTCTACGAGATGGTGTACTCTAAAACTGTTCTACAAAACCCTATTACTCTTCTACAAAATGGTGTACTCTGAAACTATTCTATGAGATGGTGTACTCTAAGATTGTTCTACGAGATGGTCTACCTTGAAAACATTTTGTAAATGTACTTTAGAGTAAAACTATTTCCATAATGTTTTAATGGGATTGTGTATTTATACCTAAAACTGTGCTGGTAAAGGAACAGGATCCCTCCCACAGGGGAAATAGTTCAGTAACTAGGGTATTTTAACACCTCTGTTTTGTTGTTTTATTTTGTGTCCGAGAAACCTGGGGTATAAAATACCTGTGTTACTAAGACACAGCTCCAAAAATCTGAATAAGATTGTAAAATGCAGTTTGAAATGATTTTTAATCTCAGGAAGTTGTAATTTTAGAGACACAAAGCTGTGATATTTTTGAGTAACATGTTCATTTTACCAAGGAGGTAAATGACTTTATTTGTACAGTATTAAACGAGCTATTGGTGATAATTCAAGGTCATTGTATGGTTAACAAACCTATGTTAATTCAACAGTAAATCATCTAGAAATATATAAAAAAAAAACAAAAAAACACATGAAACCAAGGTTCTGATCCAGAGTGTACACCTCGGAAGATCCACACGAGATCAACACATATTTCGTCTGTTGAGATAGGACACACCTCCATGCACTAAACACACATGCCGATACCACTGGCCTGTGTCAGCTGCCATGCACCAGATAGGCCTCCCCCTCCCTATACTTGTAGCCTTATACAGACACCATCTCAGTAGAATCACTGAAACTCCCACAGGATTTAGACACAAAGTCTTCAGCTTTTTAGTGTAGTTTTGGTGGCAATAAATTGATATTTTTTTCTTCTGCAAAAGTCACCTCTGCCTTGGGGAAGATTTGTTACCAACAGAATACTGAAGGTAACTGTATTACACTCCCAGTCAAAAATCATTTTATTTTAACATGCGAAGTGATCTTATCTAGTGATCAGTTACACAGCTCGGTTCCTGGAGATAACCTGATATACTCCGTCCTATAGAGTTAGTGTTCTAAACTTCATCTATTTTTTTCAAAAAAATGGTGTTTAGTGTTGTAAAGTTAGGTGTATCTGGTAAGGTGGAAATCGTGTAAAGCTACTTATGTGAATGATGAGTGAGTTGATGTGCAGTACAATCACAGGTTTACCTGTGTATACCTGAGTGAGTATAGGTAAAACAATCTATTGGTGGAATGATAGTCAATAATGGGCAGTTAAATCTAGTGACAACAGCCAATCATGGGCAGTTAAATCTACAGTGACAATAGCCAATCATGGGCAGTTAAATCTACAGTGACAATAGCCAATCATGGGCAGATAACTCCATAGTAACGTGAGAAGAAGTCGGGTTGATTTAATATAGGGGAAACATTGAATAAAACAGTTCAGTACACTGAAAACTTCAATATGTTCAAGGGTCAAAACAGTTCTAATGCAGAATATGAACTTGAAAGTGGGAAATACATGAGACACTTCTGTTCAAATCTACAACCTCAGTGAATGAAAGAGCATCCTTCCTGTGTGTTCTGATCCCGAACCTTAATGGGTTTAACATTTTATCTTCAAAAAGTCTGTGTAAATACAACTATTGTCTTAATTGAACAACTATTAAAATGCAAAATTCCAATTATATTTCTGCATTGCAAAACACTTCATAGACAAGTATTACATCTTCAAACACTTAAGTGAGCCAGATTATTTTCCGTAATTAAAAACAAGGCAACAAAACCCAAATCAAAGACAAATCTACCTGGCTTTAAACTCTAGAAAGAGTTCCAACAAACTTGATTATTTTTTACTGTCCCAAGAAATCTCACCCCAAGGAATGCAAGTTGCCATGGAAATACTGTGTGCCAGTATTTAGCATATGAACAGGTTTGAATTTTCCTCTTTGGGGTACATTTGGTTTGACGCTGTACACTTATTCTTTCATATTTCAAGCTTTGGCAAGGGTTCAAGTAATATATAGAAGCATCTAACAGTTTGTACAATATTATTACAGGCATCATTATGTAATGAATGAAATCAAGCAATTATTAACAACTAAGCACCTTAACATATTTTTCTTTCAGGAAATATAACCAGGTAAATTGTGAGGAATCTGAATAGAAAGAGCAAAGAGAAGTGTGTATCAGATACAGTACAGGAAATATAACCAGGTAAATTGTGTGTGGAAATCTGAATAGAAAGGGCAAATAGAAGTGTGTATCAGATACAATACAGGAAATAGCAAATCATTTTTCAGTTTACAATATATATTCTAGGCATATGGTGTAAATCAGGTAAGGAAATGGAGTAGCAGGGGACTTAACCCTAAAATGTAGGACCACATTCCTACTGTAATCAGGGGACTTAACCCTAAAATGTAGGACCACATTCCTACTGTAATCAGGGGACTTAACCCTAAAATATAGGACCACACTCCTACTGTAATCAGGGGACTTAACCCTAAAATGTAGGACCACACTCCTACTGTAATCAGAGGACTTAACCCTAAAATGTAGGACCACACCCCTCCAGTAATCAGGAGACTTAACCCTAAAATATAGGACCACAGGGGACTTAACTTAACCCTAAAATGTAGGACCACACCCCTCCAGTAATCAGGAGACTTAACCCTAAAATATAGGACCACATTCCTACTGTAATCAGGAGACTTAACCCTAAAATATAGGACCACACTCCTACTGTAATCAGGAGACTTAACCCTAAAATGTAGGACCACACTCCTACTGTAATCAGGGGACTTTACCCTAAAATGTAGGACCACACCCCTCCAGTAATCAGGGGACTTAATTAACCCTAAAATGTAGGACCACACTCCTCCAGTAATCAGGGGACTTAAAATGTAGGACCAGACTACTCCTGTAATCAGGGGACTTAACTCTTAGTCTCCAATGTAGGACCAGACACATCTAGTAACAGGGGGTGGGCTTACAATATTGTGTGTGGTATGATAATGAGATCTGAAGAAAGTGGTGGAAACTGCCTGGTTTATTGAACATAAAGCGTACAGTATTTGTAGGAAAGAGTGCCATAAAGGAATATGTTACTGATTTTGTTTTCAAGACCCCCCTCCAACTGTTGATCCCCCATCCCAGCTGCCGTACTGTGCAGTGTTAATGGACATCCATAATGGCTACTGGTGAGGACTGAAGTGTGTTAATCAAATGTTTTTTTGACCTGAGTATAATGCATTGTTTTCCTTGCGGTATTTTTGACCTGTCTAACAGTTCAGGGAAACCATTGATTTGTACTCTATGTCTTACATGTTGAATTGTTTATGTGATTATCAGTGGAGGTGAGAATGGAACCATTAGGAGACTGTTTACCATGAATTAGTGAGGACAGCCTGGGGCTAACTCTGTACAGCTGGACTGTACTCTAGGCAGTGTTACTGGTGCCAATACATAGGCAATACACTTCAAGATAAAAAGATAAAAAAAAACTTTCAGGATAAAAAGATTTGGTTTTTTTAAATGACACAATTAAAACTCAGGTAGTTAGTTTCTAGGACTCTCCATATGAGAAAGGAGGAACAAAGGGTTACTATTGACTGACCATCATCCAGTATATATATATTGACCAATCACTTTTATTGCTACTATCACATGAATTCAATTAAGCACAATTTAAAAATTTACATTGACAGCTGTTGGGCTTCGATATGTGTAAGATAATGATGTGGGAAAGAGGAAGGAAGTAGTGACGACAGTATGTAAGTTCGCTGGACATCGAACCAGCGACCCTAGAGATTTTAGTCTGGGCTAAAGCTAAAGGGAAGTTCCCACTCGCCCAAGTTAGTAACTTTGACACTTTGTACAATGCACATCCTTTACAAGATGAACCGGTCCTGAGATAGAACAGAAAGCCTGATATATGTGTGGGGACTTTATCTATTACAGTCATCTCTGTAACAGGTGGCTGGCAGATCAGATTGGACAGCAAATCAATACAAAGTATAAGCCTCATTCCAGGTCATAATAGTCTCTGTGAGGAAATATCCAGCAATGAATAGGAGATAATGATCAAATTTACAACATTCTGTATTTTGGTTTAAATTCTGATATCGAAGATATTAAATTAGCTCCAGAACATGTCACTCAATGCAACCTGATACCAATGAAGGTTTGAGAATGTTTCCTAGATTAGAGTAATAATTAGAATTATTGAGCTTGGTAGCTGTTTTGTGTAGGGGTTTCTAACTGGGTTTACAATAAGCTGATAACACATAAGTATATGTAATGTAGCAGGCAGCCATTGCCTTTATGTCTATAACACTATTATACTAAATATCTATATACTATTCCTTGAATTTTGTGAGTAAAACTGAGATTCATGAATTATTTTATACTTTCAGAAAACGATTCAGCTTTGGGTGAACAGGATGCGTTGAAGGAATCAAATATGTATGGTGTTATAGAGAGAAAGGACAGCTGTTTTTTATCCACTGACCAACACTGTGACCTAGCTATCAAGTGAATATCAGCTCCATCGAAACCCTACCATACTTCAACTTTTTGATTGTCTGCTGTTGTGATGTAAGGAGAGTGCCATACCTAATGCATCCCATCATTTATCAAGGACCAACATTTTTTTGAGATTTATAAAGCATGGGCATTATAACATTATAATGTTAGTGTTTAGATGGTCTTATTCTCAAATACCCAGCCTTGCTCTTCAACATCAGTCAGCCTTCCTTGATCTCAAATATCAAACTAAAGTCAAGAATAATTTCCCTTATTGCTCTGTAATATGATATGTCCTTATATGGAATGTTAGTGCTTTCTTCAACCTTTCCTTGTACTTTGGTATATCTAGAGGCCACATGCATTTCACATGTTAACATGTTAATCTTGTACATGTTTGTATGATAATTCAAAATGGCTACCAGTCATATTAATCCTTGCCAGACAAACACGTAGCCCAGACAACCCCATAATGCATTACACATGCAAAATTCCAAGATGCTACATACATATCACAATCACTAAATAACCAGCTGATCAAATGTCAAAAACGCAAGTGTGGTTACTGGAACCGCATCACACGAAACCTTGCAGACAAACACATGTGATAGAAATACAATTGTAAGGGCAAACTATCACTCCAGAAAGGGTATGTTTAATCAGAACAATTATGGTATTATCTCAACCAACTTCGTTGAAGAAGGAGTAACAAGTTTTGTTGTTTTAGGTCGTCAAAACAGCACCATACTGGTGTAGTGCCCATCCTAACTGAATGGCCAAAAGGTTTGCATCACAAAAAGTGTTTTTAACTACCCATGAAGCAAGTATTCTATCCCCCAACATCAGAACGCGTGCACTGCTTCCAAAATGTTGGTTCTCACGCTTAAGTAGCCGTAGTAACGATGTTAGCACACCCTACTGTGAGCTATACTCCATCAACATTCCCCTACCCACCGACTCTTGTAATGATTGCCGACTCTATGCTGAGATCTTTGTACCTGCTGAACCAATAATTAGTGGATTTCTCTAATGCTACTGTAGATCATGCAATGCTACACAACATCGGTGAACTTTTCCATCTCGGAGAAGTCAATAATTTGTAGCAATTTGCACCCAGCCACAGAGCTGAATCAGACAGGAAAACATAACCTCATCCCTGGCTTTTTCCTGCATGAACTAGAGCTGTTTGGAAATCTTGTTCTACAAGTGTTTCTGGTATAAAGACAAGCCTCTTTCTGTGGTGTCATAGGTCATAGGGTATGTCTCTAGGGCAAAATATCTATATGTGATAGGTAATTCAGCAGTACGGTGGTTGTACTACAATTTCAAATTGTTTTGTTTTTTTAAATCAAGATGTATCATTGAAATGTTTATATAATACAATGTTGATTATTTTCACTCAGGTGATTAAAACAAGAAACTCCTAGTAGATTAATCCTACAGTGCACATCTTTCCTAGCTATATAGCAGCACAGTGGAACCAAATTTGTCCAGATACTAGTATTTTCTTTTTATCCAAAATCACGCTATCTTATTAGATGCCTGCTGCAGGCTTCATAAAAAATTGTTGCCCAAATTGAAGTCAGTTGAAAAGCTTGACTGCATGTCCACTGTGGAAGGAGACTATTGACTGCATGTCCACTGTGGAAGGGGACTATTGACTGCATGTCCACTGTGGAAGGGGACTATTGACTGAACGCTGTAAGCATAACTACACATATCTGTCTACAAACAGTCCCACTCTACCCACTAACTGGGTTTGACTGACCCCTCACCTTATACCTGGGTATTTGTTCCCTGTAATGACAGCCCTCCTCCCAGTCTGGGTATTTGATAGTTGAGATTTTCTCTATTTACTTCACAAAGGGGTGAAACATTCCATTAATCCCACCCTGGCACTCCCTTATATCCTGTCTACATTTCCCATGTATGAGTATTTCACTGTTCTATCCACCTGTCCTTGGGTTAGTACCTACCATACCATAAATCCTATTCCATTATCTCCTATCATTTCTATTCTGTGTACTTTTAAAATTGCTTAACACCCAGGGTTTTGCATGAAGTAGAACCCTGCTTCGAATACCCCCATATTCCATTACAGGACCCTTAAAATTTGAACACCTGTGTCCCAACTACCCCCTAAAATAACAGCTTAAAATATTCTAGTCTCCAAATTTTAATGATGCATATGACTTAAAGCAAAATATAAACTGAAAACTCAAATTTGAGGACCCCAAATATTAATCTACATTTTTTTTGTAGGACCCCCAATTTTCAATCAAGGGGGTTCAATGGACTCCCCAAGTCTAAATGGGATGTAACATCCTGGCTAACACCCATACATTATTACTCATCTAGTGGTTCTGATCTATTTGGACACAAGTTAGTCAATTTTTAAAATTGTTGTGTTTAACTTAGATGACTGGGCTGACACACTTTTGACAAAAGAATTCTCACTGGCATAAGTACTATAATTAGGTCGAGTCCTATCGCCCACCTCATCCTAACAATTATACCCACAATACCATTGTGACACAGGTATACAAAGGGTCTACACACACTCCTAACTAATACCCGGCATTATTTACAAGGGGAATTCACTTAGCATGTGTCATATACCCCGGACAGGTCGGTCACATTGGTCAATAAATGTAAACAAGGAGGTCAGTATACAGGGACAGCAATTCATTAAAGGAGACAGATTTTTGAAATTATTACTGATACACTCCTACCCACCCGCACATTCCAATTGACTCAGACATATGCCTAGAACCCCCAAAAAGTTGACTGATCATCTTAAAATTGAGTATGACTAGAAGTTCATGTGTATACTTGGATGTAGAACTCTTTAGCTTGTTAGGCAGACCAGAACGCCTAGCTTGAAATTTAATACATTCATATATACACATATTTTTTTTTTTTAAATCTTACAGAAATAAATTTTACAAGCGATATTTTCCGACTGACTGATCATGACATTCTACAGAACACTAAAGTACAAAATCATGACTGAGGCAACATATTACTGACGGTGAATCGTCAGTATACACATGATATATGTAATGGCCGGTTGGGAAACAGTCAATCCCCCCCCCCTACACAATACACAATACATGTGTGTATGACTCGCTAAACATCAATATTTTTCTATAGTAATGTTAAATCTCTTTCTCTCATTAAGTCCATTTTAACAAATTTAACCAGTCACATATGAATGACAGGTGTTACATTCCAGGCACACCTTGACATTTAAATCTTCACCAAACCACTACCAAGTCAGTACACCATTGTAAATGGAGTTAAATTATCCAGAAGGTTGAGTCTAATGGAAGATTTTAGTACATACTGCTACACAGTATTAACAACCATTGTTATAGTCAGAGGTTTATCTGAGCGCGGTTTAAATTACAAACAGTGCAAGACTGAAATGGTGCGTATGTGTGTGATCTAGACAATATTGATGTTGAGCTAGCCTTACACACAGCAATACTGGACTACTATCCACCAGTAAAATACACAGATAAAAGCCATTTCTGACCAGTATTGTATATCTAACTCTCAAGTTTCAAGTAGATAAGTAAACAGACATGTATCTTTAAAGCGTGGCCTACATTTACAAACATTTACAATGTTAGCGTTTGTTGCTGATTCAATTTTACGAAACTTCCCATTAGGATCCAGCTGGCTGAATTCTGTGTTATATAGACACAATGTTTGTGATTGGAAATGTAACGGATAAATGAAACACTAACCTTTGCCATTTGCATCACATCCGACCCAGTGTCGTCCATTTTGCTTGAATTGTATAATGTAATTACACAGAATTCCACAAACAGGACAAAATATGGTTTAGATTGAACTGTTGAATTGATGGCAAGAGAAAAATACAGAGCACTACTCCCTTCCTATCCAACTATACACTACAGCAGAGCCTGCTACAATCTGCCTTATACAGCTGTACTGTGTGGGGCCCAAGTGGGGGATTTATTTGGTCCATTAACCAACCAGGTCCGCTGTTTCATTGAGAACAGAGTTTTCTTTGTCATGGCACTTCCACATGCTCAATAGAATACTCGACCCCGTACCAAGTTCTGACAAAGGTCAATTAGATACTTAGACCACTAATCACATCATAAAAGCTGCATTTTCAACAGATAAGGCAACAAGTATTTTTTCATTATTACTAACTTTAGAAATTTGTCTCCCGTTGGAGGACCTCATAAAAACATTCTTGCTGTTGCACATATGTGTTTCCATGTGATTTTGACTCTTGGCGCATTGAACCCTTATCACCATTAACAGTTGTCTTCTCTCCATAGAACAAGTAGGGACAGTGATAACAAAATGATGTAATAAAACTGATACAACAAAATGTTCCCCACAGTTTCCAGTGAATAGGATGCTGGACATACAATTTATTGTAAGCTGCTTGTCAAATAATTATGTATATTACACATTCAACATATGAAATATAACTAAACTTGACGAGTAAAAGTAATTTCCATTGGACACTTGGAAAGTTACACCATATTTCCTTCCTGTACTTATGTTGTACACCAAACCTATTAACCAGAGGTTAACCCCTCCTTTACCAGTGTTCCTACATAGTCTGGATACTGATGTCCTCTGACCCAGATGTCCACTGCTTCAGTGCATCACTAGTCTATAAATGCCAGCCCCTCGAAACCTACACTAGTTAGTATTGCCTTTTATAAGTCTGCCCCACAACCGTCCATGGTACAGACAAGTTCCCTGGACATGTTCTCTTGATCCCTTGATGTCATGAGACCTAATCCATCAAAAAAAAGTATACCTTCTTTGCCATCCCTTTATTGGCCTTCCCCTCTGGGTCCCTCAATAGAACCATCTTGAATGAGGAGGGCAACCTGTACTACTGATTGTATATGTACCCCTTCCCTATCCCTAGCCAGGTCTGCCTCTCTGTCTGCGCCCTTGTATAAAAACCTCCCGGAGCTGAATGAATTGTGAACATGTCTGGTTATGTCCCCTTGCTATGCGAGTCTGTCCGCTGCGGCAGGGGGGGGGGGGGGGCTTTGCCCCTGTATGGGGGCCCCCCCTTGATGGTTCTAGGAGCCTCTGCCCCCTTGATATTTATAAACACAGGAAAGATTGTCTGTACCAATCATCAATACAGTTCAAGCCTCAAAGACCATAAAATTATAACACGCACAAGATTCCCTTCAAGTCTGGTTAGCAGGAAAATTATACAAGCAAAGTCAATGACAACTATCGTACTGTTAATTTTCTGACTAATTTGCAAAACTTAAAAAGGTTTCTTCAAACTTCAAAGTATATCAAACTTAACTATTTAACAAATTTCACCATTTTTTCTCTTTCTAAGGAAATAAAACCAAGATAACGAAAACTTCACCAGAAGTAGAAAGATAACTAGTCAGCCCTGTGTAGGATGGACCAGACCACTGCCTATTAACCCTATCTCAATTACCCCCAACAAAACTGCTAATGGGAAACCACACACCCACCTAACAGTCTGTGTCTGTTTAAAGCATCGCCCCGCTTCTAAATACTTCTACATTTCCAAAATGAAAATTTGCTCAAACTACACTTAATTTTCTCAAGAAATTCCAAGTTTCCAGTATCATCTGTGAAGTTTTAACTATAACTACAAGGATATCTAAGGTTCTATAAAACACCTAAATGGTCTTTTTCAAAACCTTTTCTAACTGGCTTCATGATAGTCATCGAGAAGAAGCTTACTGAAATACATATTAATCCTATAACAGGCTGTGTCCAGACTAATGAACCCTACCTCACTGATTTAAATCACCCAGAAGTTTAAAGCAGAATATTCTGACATCTTCTTCCTGAAATATCATCATTGAATAAATTCTTGAAACCAAATATTTTATGATTCACTAAGCGAATTTGTACTTGTCAATAGAAGCCTTTGATCAAAAGTTTTTTTCTCAGATAATTGAAATTGTTGAAACAAGCAACCTTAATATAAAGTTTATAGGCCTAATCTTCCATTAGTCATCACATGTGGCTGGTTGTACCTATAGGATGTGTATGTAAGCATCTAGCAGGGATCAAACGATCTGTCAGCTTTATATCTTCAGCAGTGTATGTGATGGGCTTATTTAGTGATGTTTGTCAAGCTGTCAATACTTGAAGGAGCCTTGTGCTGTGCTATATTTACATTTATATATAAACGCATACTCTGGCAGTCAGTCCCAGAAATATTAGAAATAGAAAAAAATGGCAACCATTTATGAGTTAATCCTCTGCTGTTTCACTCTAGATACCAGGTCAATATGGAAACCTTCCTCAACATAATTCACATCCCATAATATGTACTTATAATTTACACTGAGACACAAACTTCTAATTTCCACCTGTTGGCATAAATTCAACTGAAAAATTATAATAAATATCTGAATGTTAACTGAGTGGGATTTATCCTGTCAACACAAACTTACCCGACTAAGATTCTGACTTGAGTGATAATATGATATGCAATATATTGTGTAGCTTTTATTTTCATGTAACTTTGTGCTTGTGGCTGGAAACACCTGTGAATTTTCATCAGACAATTAATGTACAAACATTCCTAAGTTACAGTCCCAGACAAGCATTTCCATAATTTAACCTTTGAACCCTTCCTGAACATTCATGTATATACATTGACCTAGGGGGCACAGACATTTCCCAAAAATACAGCAGAAGTGACCTTGACCTGGAGTAAGTCACCTTGAATTAGGAAGTTGTTCATGGCATTGCTTTACCTAACCTTGAGTCAAGTTTCATGGATAGCAATTGGAAAGTAAAATTACTTTTTTTTTTTTATCATATTTTAAGATTAGTAAAAATAGTAACAGTGACCTCCAACTCAGCAAAAACAATTGTCTGCTGTACTATCAAACTGAACACTAGGATTACTTTTCTCATGATTAACAATTTCCTGGTAGACTGAAACTAAGTCCTGGTAGACTGAAACTAAGTCCTGGTAGACTGAACCTAAGTCCTGGTAGACTGAACCTAAGTCCTGGTAGCTATAGACTGAACCTAAGTCCTGGTAGACTGAACCTAATTCCTGGTAGACTGAACCTAATTCCTGGTAGACTGAACCTAAGTCATGGTAGACTGAACCTAATTCCTGGTAGACTGAACCTAATTCATGGTAGACTGAACCTAAGTCCTGGTAGCTATAGACTGAACCTAATTCATGGTAGACTGAACCTAAGTCCTGGTAGCTATAGACTGAACCTAAGTCCTGGTAGACTGAACCTAAGTCCTGGTAGACTGAACCTAAGTCCTGGTAGCTATAGACTGAACCTAAGTCCTGGTAGACTGAACCTAAGTCCTGGTAGACTGAACCTAATTCCTGGTAGACTGAACCTAAGTCATGGTAGACTGAACCTAAGTCCTGGTAGACTGAACCTAATTCATGGTAGACTGAACCTAAGTCCTGGTAGCTATAGACTGAACCTAAGTCCTGGTAGACTGAACCTAAGTCCTGGTAGACTGAATCTGTGTAATTTAAAAGCTTGGTGCCCCCTGATATCCAATGTCAACAGGTTTTATTATATGGTTCATACATATACTTGTGTCACCTGTCCAATATTAATTTAATCAAAACTTATATCTGAGCTAAACTAATTCAAACAAATGACACCTTTCCCCTATACATCGTAACAAGGTGTCAGCAGCAGTTTTATTGTCCTGACTGAATGACACCTAACCCAGATTAACCAAGGTCAGTGTGTGATATTGAACCCAGTCTGATCTTTCTGTAACAGAATAGATGAGGTGTAGTTAATTAGTTTGTTTCAAGCTTTAAACTTGAAAGCAAAGAAACAATTTAGCAGTGATCCTTTACCACTGTGATCACCCTTAATCATGAGCGTTTGATGACGGAGACATCTCTCGCCCCAGGCCCACATTATTTACCTGTGTGTGTGATAACTACAAATGTAGAAGTACCTTTAGGGCATCAATTTCCAGCAAATTTATTTGTTAATTAGTTTTAACTTCCAGTTTTTATTAGATTGATTGTAGAGATGTTTTCGGGGGAATTGGAAGAGTGGTAAAGCAGAGGCAGGGAAGGAAAAAAAGATTACCTGTCTACATATATAAGAAGAGGCGTGTCTGCAGAGAGAGATCACACTAGTAATACCATTAACCCTCCATACCTAAAGAGACCATCCAAATAGCCCACCGATAGGTAGCATACAGTCTATAACAGCAGATTGATACAATGACAGCTCAATTCAGATTTATCAGTTTTGTAATCCACTGGTGACCTCTAACAGTACAGATCCCCATACTAACCTTGACCCCATTTTGTTTTACAGCTAATCTCTACATGTTAACCTTGTACAAGAAATTTAAATGTGACTTTCTAAAAGGTTTCAAAATATTCCATGCATATTTTATATTAAATATCCATTAACAGTGTCATGTATTTAATAAGACACATACAGTATCAATCATGCAAACAAATGCTGCTCTTGAGTTTGTTCAATAAGGTTTAGAGAGAAAAATCTGCCTGCAAAAAAAATGCATCATAATTAAAGGGAGACAACTCTTGTATATATAATTTAATTACTTCCCTTTAATACACACTTTATGAGAAAGTGAATTGGAAGAATTTTTTTCCTCAAATATCATTTCATTTCTCCTGAAAAGAAATCGACCTGTCCACATATAATTCCTGTTCCACATATCTTTGAACATGCTCCACAATAAAAATGCATGCGTGTTAAGTCATCTGATTAAATAAGTAAAACATATAAAAAGTACAATAAAAGATACAAACATGTATGAATAATTGAACACCAACAGTAGATATAAAACATGTGATTAGTACTAGTATAAATCCCAATCTGAATGTTTTGTTCTGTACGTAGATCGTCTCAGCACCTCAGGATTCAGCTGACAAACAACAAGCCCTTGACCTTTGTTAATCCCAGCTTTACCTCCAGGCTGCTCTAGGAATTAGGACAGCAGTATAGACTATATAGCAAAGAGGAACAAAATGAAAGCCTTTCAATTCTCTGTTCATTTTGACAAGGACCTAGCACTTATTTGTGTTTTGGTGCTGACTACAGTACTAAATTTGACAAGACATATAATAGTGGTGTTTTACTTGAAATTATTGATCTCCACAAGTTTAATAACAGTTGACCTCTCTAAATAACATAAATTATTGACCTCACCCAGTTTAATAAAAGAACACTAATATGAAGCTGTGAATTGCCATTATTGGACATATTCATCTGATCTCTAGAAATGATAGAAATTCAATCATTAATTACCATTGGGTTTTTTTTGTTTGAGCTTCTTTCTTTTATTTCAGAGTTAATTCTGTTCCATCAACATCCTCCCAAACCCAACGATAAGATCAGACACCCTGTTAGATATTGGTCAGTAGTCTAGATCAGACACCCTGTTAGACATTGGTCAGTAATCTAGATATTGGTCAGAAATCTAGATTGGACACCCTGTTAGATATTGGTCAGTAATCTAGATATTGGTCAGTAGTCTAGATATTGGTCAGTAATCTAGATTGGACACCCTGTTAGATATTGGTCAGTAATCTAGATTAATATGCAAACAGTTAGTAAACTAGGACAGACAACAAGTTATAAACAACAAATTAGAATTAAGACTAACTACAGATTTGCCCAAGTCTTTTACTGTAAAATGTTTTGATCAAAACAAATTTTCCAATTCATAAAATCAAGTAATAACCTCAATCAACGAGGTAGTTTAATTTTATACATGACACTATTATATCTCAAAAAGAAGTCAGTATTGTATCCCTATCACAGAACTATTTTTTGGTTGGTTTTGGACTTTTTTATCACAATTTTTGTGCTATATATTTGGTTTAAATAAGAAGAATACATAACTACACAGCAATAATTATCAACACTTGAGCAAATTTCAACTGATAAGTACAACAGTTACACTACAACAATGGCAGGCAGCACATCCCAACAGACCAAATAAAGTTTAAAAAAAATAAAAAATAAATATGTATGTAATAACAAATATTCCCTTTACAATTTTCTCATTTAATGACTTGCAATCTAAGAATCTTATGGTACTGCTGCTGCCTTATAACAAAAGTAATCCAAGGGAGATAATCCTTGTGCTAACAGGATAAAAAGAAGTAGGACACAAACCGAAAATAAAGGATAAACAAGAACAACCTGGTGTGGACAGACAACAGAAGTATACTGAGATTGTCTCTACAGTAACACAAACCTTCTTGGGTTCAGGGACAGGTGTGGTTCCGTTCTCTTTGGAGTCCTAGAATTAAACATGGAAATGAAAGCCGGTGTGGAAGTAGAACTTTCACCGATATATTTAAACTGCTGTAAAAGTGAAGCAGTGATGAGTATGTAGACCAGGATAACACTGACACCTGAAATAAAATCTCTGAAATGGAACGCTGTAGAAAGACTACAAACAAAACAGAAAGCTCTGTGTAATCAAAGCATGCCTTTGTATTTAAATTTTGATGTCTAAAAAAGGTAATGAAAATGGTACTTGCTTGTAGACTAAAAATTTTGAAAATTACAATTTGGTAACAAAAATTACCAGTTACAAAAGGTTTTCATCTGTTTGTTTTTTAATATCATAAAAAATAATAAATGTGCAAAGATTTAAAAAGACTTTGCTGAGTACTAGAAATACAAAAGGGGCAGTATTAAATAAATTGAAAACATAATTTATTGAGGCTTTCAAACAACAGTTTGAACAAATAAAATATGTGTTCAGCTTTTAACAGCCACATCAACTTAACATATTGTTAACTTATTTTTTTTTCATATAGCATGTTTTCATAGATCCAAACAAATATAGTGCTAGCAAATAATAATGATGATAATAACGGAAAAAAAATAAAACAACTTTTAAAACAATCTTAAACTGTCATTGATAATTTTCTCTAAATATTTCAATGACATTATAACTTTGGCTTCATTTTCAATATCCAAGAACCTGACTAAATACATACCTGTGTTAATGTATAAGTCTCCTATTGGGTCTCTGAATACAACTTCAGTACAGGCACAGCGTACACACAGTACGAATAATGAATTATTTTCTAGCATGAAACACCAATTCATCACAAACAACACAATTATCAAATAAACATGCCTCCATTATGATGCAAACATCTACCAGTCACCAAAATAGCAAACTTTTTGCTTCATTTGTAAATGTCTGAAACAATCTTAGAGCAGATATGTGCATCCTAACAGATCCACTTTACCTAACAAATCCACTTTAGAATATTCAGTCTTCACAATGGTTACATCAGCAATAGCAACATGGTGGAAAGGTTAATCCTGATACTAACTGTGATAGGGCTACCCAAAATGTCTTTGTAAATGGGGTTTCCGATTTCATTGTATCAATTTCATCACATTTAAATCGGTATCAAATATAAACAAGTTAAGATCCTAAATTTCGATTCTGATAACCACATTGTGAAAAACGAATGAAAACAAAAGCCTGATGATAAGCGTGTAAAGACACGATCTAGTGAATGAAGGAGCTTTGACCTACTTTTCTGGAGATAGGTTTGGGTGTTTCCTGTGCCTCCTTGGCCTCGCTCTGTATGGACTTGAACCTCTGTAGTAATGCTCTTGTCGTGTCCTTGGCGGGAAGACCCTCCTCAAAGTCTGTGTCGGTCTCCCTGAAGATTCCCTCCTTCTGTTCGGGTGTGTTCTCATAGATACCTGCAGAGACTTGCTCCTGATACTGTCCGGGAAGGTCGTTAGGGTTCACGCTGCTGTTCATACCTGCAGGGGACTTTGGGCTCATCAGGTTATCACGCGGGGGTGTGAATTCTTTGTATCTCGGAGATGGTGAGGACTTGGCACTCTCCGATTCCATCTGCTTCCATCGATTTACCATGTTCTTGGCATGTCCTTGTTCAGGAACAGCTTCTTCTGCAGACGTATGTTCTCTGGCAACATCTTCCCTCGCTACTGGCGAACTCTCTAGAATTCCACTTTCTGCCTGTCTGACCTCAATTTCAAGAGAGGGGGTAGGTTTATTCTCGAATACGCCCGATCCTTGCGCTGGAGGTGGAGTGAATTCTCTCTTGGTGCGGGGACTGGTTGGTGAATTTGCCTGAATTTCCTTAAATTTGTTAAGCATATTCTTGGCCATACCTCTCTCTGGTAGCTCAGCTTCTTGAAATCGTGAATCAGTTTCTCTGGCTATGTCCAGGGACTCTGGCGTGCTCTCCAGGACTCCAGCCACAGTACGGTCACTGTCTTCTCTAGGGGGAGTGAACTCCTTGTGTCGGATGGGAGTACCAGTAGGGGAAGAGCCACCTGACTTTTCCAATTCTTTAAACTTAGCAGCAACATTTTTGGCATATCCTTCTTCTGGCAGAGGTTCAGGTTGGAAGTCTCCAGATTTTACTACTTCTGGTTGGTAAACTGGACTACTTTCAAAAATACCTGCTTCTGATTTACCTTCATAAACTTCAATCTGTCCTCTAGGCTCGCTCACATATTCCACCTTTCCGGACCGGTCAGGTGTAAGTTCCTTCTTCTGTCGAGGTGAAGGAGGGGAAGACGATTCAGATTGGTACTGCTTGAACTTTGAAACCAGATTAAATGCTGTGCCCTTTTCAGGAAGTACTTCTTCAAGAGAATTTCCAGATTTGATTATGTCCTCAACTTCTTGTGGTTGACTTTCGAATTCTCCAGACTCTACCTTTCCCTCATATTGTTGGAATTGTGTTCTTGGCTCGCTCACATACTCTCCTTTTGTGTTCCTATCTGGAGTCAACTCCCGTTGTCCTGGAGACGGTGGAGGTCTGTTGCCAACCTCATTTTCAAACTTTTTGAATTTAGCCAATAAATTTTTAGCCGATCCTTCCTCTGGCATTGTCTCTTCCAGATGATCTGAGGACCGGATGACATCTTCTGACTCCGCTGGCTGACTCTCGAACACACCTGCTTCCACCACTTCCTTTGGCTTCTCCATTACTGATCGTGGCTCACTGACATACTCATACTTTCCTGTTCTGTCTGGAGTTAACTCCTTCTTTCCTGAAGGTGTATATCCGTCTTCTTGTATTTTCTTGAATTTTTCCATGACATTTTTAGCCATACCAACCTCTGGGAGTTCCTCTCCCACATTTTTGTGACCTTCCTTGAAGACATCTGGATTTTCTTGTGGCTGGTTTTCATAGACGCCACCTTCAGTCTGGTTTTGCCACTGTTCAAACTTTTCAGGTTGATTTTCAAACTCGCCACTCTGGACGGTTAAGATCTCTTCGTGGACATTGACTTTTCCAGCAGAGGTCATCACTTGACTGTCTCCAGCCTCAAATTTGTTCTTTATGTTGGCCATATCATCGAAACGAACCTAAAAATATAGAACACAGAATCCTGCGTAAACTTAAGCTCTCATGAGTTTTGTGAATACATGTTTTTATGATTGTGTTACAAATCTTAAACCCTTGTTTAAAATGGCTTGAAAACATATCTTAGATAAATCAGTCATACAAAGAAGTCATCCAAATGCTTTTTATTGTTGCATCTAGATATCACCCATGCATAAACAGCTCTTCTTCTTCCCACTGAGATACTTTGTTAGCCCTCTCCCATATTCCACATCCCCAAAACATCACCCTGCATTTGCTGACCCTGCACCCTACCCCACCCAAAACTGGTGTCGACTAGGCTACCCTTCCCCTCCCAGGTCAGACATGACCTTGCCTTTGCTGACACTGCACCCTATCCCACCCAAAACTGGTGTCGACTAGGCTACCCTTCCCCTCCCAGGTCAGACACTACCTTGCCTTTGCTAACCCTGCACCCTACCCCACCCAAAACTGGTGTGGACTATGCTACCCTTCCCCTCCCAGGTCAGACATCACCTTGCCTTTGCTAACCCTGCACCCTACCCCACCCAAAACTGGTGTNAGCAACATGGTGGAAAGGTTAATCCTGATACTAACTGTGATAGGGCTACCCAAAATGTCTTTGTAAATGGGGTTTCCGATTTCATTGTATCAATTTCATCACATTTAAATCGGTATCAAATATAAACAAGTTAAGATCCTAAATTTCGATTCTGATAACCACATTGTGAAAAACGAATGAAAACAAAAGCCTGATGATAAGCGTGTAAAGACACGATCTAGTGAATGAAGGAGCTTTGACCTACTTTTCTGGAGATAGGTTTGGGTGTTTCCTGTGCCTCCTTGGCCTCGCTCTGTATGGACTTGAACCTCTGTAGTAATGCTCTTGTCGTGTCCTTGGCGGGAAGACCCTCCTCAAAGTCTGTGTCGGTCTCCCTGAAGATTCCCTCCTTCTGTTCGGGTGTGTTCTCATAGATACCTGCAGAGACTTGCTCCTGATACTGTCCGGGAAGGTCGTTAGGGTTCACGCTGCTGTTCATACCTGCAGGGGACTTTGGGCTCATCAGGTTATCACGCGGGGGTGTGAATTCTTTGTATCTCGGAGATGGTGAGGACTTGGCACTCTCCGATTCCATCTGCTTCCATCGATTTACCATGTTCTTGGCATGTCCTTGTTCAGGAACAGCTTCTTCTGCAGACGTATGTTCTCTGGCAACATCTTCCCTCGCTACTGGCGAACTCTCTAGAATTCCACTTTCTGCCTGTCTGACCTCAATTTCAAGAGAGGGGGTAGGTTTATTCTCGAATACGCCCGATCCTTGCGCTGGAGGTGGAGTGAATTCTCTCTTGGTGCGGGGACTGGTTGGTGAATTTGCCTGAATTTCCTTAAATTTGTTAAGCATATTCTTGGCCATACCTCTCTCTGGTAGCTCAGCTTCTTGAAATCGTGAATCAGTTTCTCTGGCTATGTCCAGGGACTCTGGCGTGCTCTCCAGGACTCCAGCCACAGTACGGTCACTGTCTTCTCTAGGGGGAGTGAACTCCTTGTGTCGGATGGGAGTACCAGTAGGGGAAGAGCCACCTGACTTTTCCAATTCTTTAAACTTAGCAGCAACATTTTTGGCATATCCTTCTTCTGGCAGAGGTTCAGGTTGGAAGTCTCCAGATTTTACTACTTCTGGTTGGTAAACTGGACTACTTTCAAAAATACCTGCTTCTGATTTACCTTCATAAACTTCAATCTGTCCTCTAGGCTCGCTCACATATTCCACCTTTCCGGACCGGTCAGGTGTAAGTTCCTTCTTCTGTCGAGGTGAAGGAGGGGAAGACGATTCAGATTGGTACTGCTTGAACTTTGAAACCAGATTAAATGCTGTGCCCTTTTCAGGAAGTACTTCTTCAAGAGAATTTCCAGATTTGATTATGTCCTCAACTTCTTGTGGTTGACTTTCGAATTCTCCAGACTCTACCTTTCCCTCATATTGTTGGAATTGTGTTCTTGGCTCGCTCACATACTCTCCTTTTGTGTTCCTATCTGGAGTCAACTCCCGTTGTCCTGGAGACGGTGGAGGTCTGTTGCCAACCTCATTTTCAAACTTTTTGAATTTAGCCAATAAATTTTTAGCCGATCCTTCCTCTGGCATTGTCTCTTCCAGATGATCTGAGGACCGGATGACATCTTCTGACTCCGCTGGCTGACTCTCGAACACACCTGCTTCCACCACTTCCTTTGGCTTCTCCATTACTGATCGTGGCTCACTGACATACTCATACTTTCCTGTTCTGTCTGGAGTTAACTCCTTCTTTCCTGAAGGTGTATATCCGTCTTCTTGTATTTTCTTGAATTTTTCCATGACATTTTTAGCCATACCAACCTCTGGGAGTTCCTCTCCCACATTTTTGTGACCTTCCTTGAAGACATCTGGATTTTCTTGTGGCTGGTTTTCATAGACGCCACCTTCAGTCTGGTTTTGCCACTGTTCAAACTTTTCAGGTTGATTTTCAAACTCGCCACTCTGGACGGTTAAGATCTCTTCGTGGACATTGACTTTTCCAGCAGAGGTCATCACTTGACTGTCTCCAGCCTCAAATTTGTTCTTTATGTTGGCCATATCATCGAAACGAACCTAAAAATATAGAACACAGAATCCTGCGTAAACTTAAGCTCTCATGAGTTTTGTGAATACATGTTTTTATGATTGTGTTACAAATCTTAAACCCTTGTTTAAAATGGCTTGAAAACATATCTTAGATAAATCAGTCATACAAAGAAGTCATCCAAATGCTTTTTATTGTTGCATCTAGATATCACCCATGCATAAACAGCTCTTCTTCTTCCCACTGAGATACTTTGTTAGCCCTCTCCCATATTCCACATCCCCAAAACATCACCCTGCATTTGCTGACCCTGCACCCTACCCCACCCAAAACTGGTGTCGACTAGGCTACCCTTCCCCTCCCAGGTCAGACATGACCTTGCCTTTGCTGACACTGCACCCTATCCCACCCAAAACTGGTGTCGACTAGGCTACCCTTCCCCTCCCAGGTCAGACACTACCTTGCCTTTGCTAACCCTGCACCCTACCCCACCCAAAACTGGTGTGGACTATGCTACCCTTCCCCTCCCAGGTCAGACATCACCTTGCCTTTGCTAACCCTGCACCCTACCCCACCCAAAACTGGTGTCGACTATGCTACCCTTCCCCTCCCAGGTCAGACATCACCTTGCCTTTGCTAACTCTGCACCCCACTCAAACATCATTCTGGTCTCTGCCATGCTACCCCTCATCCTTCCAGACCTGACATCATTCTGCCCTGCACCCTATTCCACTCTAACATCATTCTGGTCTCTGCCATGCTACCCCTCATCCTTCCAGACCTGACATCATTCTGCCCTGCACCCTATTCCGCTCTAACATCACTCTGGTCTCGGCCATGCTACCCCTTCCCCTTCCAGACCTGACATCAGTCCGTCTTTACTACCCTTCTTCTGAATTCATCCTGCTCCATCCCCCACAGATATCAGCTTGGCCTATTTGCCATCCTCTATCATTCCTGCCCAGCCAGATATCTCTCTGCTTTGCTTTACAGCGGATCATAACTCGAAAGTATTATGTTGATAGTTTCCTTTTGTTTTAATAGTAACTTGTTGATCACTTTATTGTTTTCTGTTCCTTAAAAGTAATTACAATACAACAATTTTGGGTTTTATCACATAATGTACTGTGTTATCACATAATGTACTGTGTTATCACATAATGTACTGTGTTATCCAGTGGATATACCCATGTCAATTTTTTTGCGTATTAACCCATGTAATATCAGCCCTGTGATATGTTGTAAGTTTTAATTGTGACGCCATGCTTAGGACAAGTACATGACGTCACAGACTTACGCAATGGAGGCTTCTTCATTTCAAGATTGCATGAAAATTGTTGTTTTACACTAAACTCCACAAATCTTGATAATGTGATAAAAAGGATCTTACACTCGTTAAGAGTCATATGAAATCTATGAAACTCGTCACAAATTTGTCATTTTTAGCTCGCCACAGGCTCGCTGAATTGAAAAAGTCTTAAACTTGTTTCATAAATCTCATATGAAATGGAAACTCATGTAAGATCCTATATATATATGATATAAAAATCTGGGTTACCTCCTCCTTGTTAGCGCCGCTGATGCCATTTTCTACCACCTCACTGTAACAAAGAAAACGTAATGTCAAGTGTTATTGGAGAAAGCAGCAGCTATCTACTGCAAATCCTATATATGTAATGCATCCTATCAGACAGAAGTACCTTCAGATATATAACTGTATACCGGTACATGCTTCTGTGACAGTTACATTTGTAATCCCATTACAATGCTCTTAAGGTAATTGGTGAACTGTGTGACAGATCTATAACTGTATACTAGTACACAGTTCTTTGACAGTTACATTGGTAATCCTATTACAATGCTATTAAGGTAATTGGTGAACTGTGTGACAGATATATAACTGTATACTAGTACACAGTTCTGTGACAGTTACATTGGTAATCCTATTACTATGCTATTGTATGCTGTTGTTTGATGTATTCACATCTATCATCATTTGACCTTGATTACTTTTATTAAGATCCATTCAAACATTGATGTTCAAGGTAAACAACTTGGGACAGTTACATTGGTAATCCTATTACAATGCTATTAAGGTAATTGGTTAACTGTGTGACAGATATATAACTGTATACTAGTACACAGTTCTGTGACAGTTACATTGGTAATCCTATTACTATGCTATTGTATGCTGTTGTTTGATGTATTCACATCTATCATCATTTGACCTTGATTACTTTTATTAAGATCCATTCAAACATTGATGTTCAAGGTAAACAACTTGGGACAGTTACATTGGTAATCCTATTACAATGCTATTGTATGCTGTTGTTTGTTGTATTCACATCTATCATCATTTGACCTTGATTACTTTTATTAAGATCCATTCAAACATTGATGTTCAAGGTAAACAACTTGGGACAGTTACATTGGTAATCCTATTACAATGCTATTAAGGGAATTGGTGAACTGTGTGACAGATATATAACTCTATACCGGTACATGGTTCTGTGACAGTTACATTGGGAATCCTATTACAATGCTATTAAGGTAATTGGAGAACTGTGTGACAGATATATAACTGTATACCGGTACACAGTTCTGTGACAGTTACATTGGTAATCCTATTACTATGCTATTGTATGCTGTTGTTTGATGTATTCACATCTATCATCATTTGACCTTGATTACTTTTATTAAGATCCATTCAAACATTGATGTTCAAGGTAAACAACTTGGGACAGTTACATTGGTAATCCTATTACAATGCTATTGTATGCTGTTGTTTGATGTATTCACATCTATCATCATTTGACCTTGATTACTTTTATTAAGATCCATTCAAACATTGATGTTCAAGGTAAACAACTTGGGACAGTTACATTGGTAATCCTATTACAATGCTATTGTATGCTGTTGTTTGATGTATTCACATCTATCATCATTTGACCTTGATTACTTTTATTAAGATCCATTCAAACATTGATGTTCAAGGTAAACAACTTGGGACAGTTACATTGGTAATCCTATTACAATGCTATTAAGGGAATTGGTGAACTGTGTGACAGATATATAACTGTATACCGGTACACAGTTCTGTGACAGTTACATTGGTATCCTATTACAATGCTATTAAGGTAATTGGAGAACTGTGTGACAGATATATAACTGTATACCAGTACAAGGTTCTGTGACAGTTACATTGGTAATCCCATTACAATGCTATTAAGGTAATTGGTGACCTGTGTGACAGATATATAACTGTATACTAGTACACAGTTCTGTGACAGTTACATTGGTAATCCTATTCCAATGCTATTAAGGTAATTGGTGAACTGTGTAACAGATATATAACTGTATACCGGTACATGCTTCTGTGACAGTTACATTGGTAATCCTATTACTATGCTATTGTATGCTGTTGTTTGATGTATTCACATCTATCATCATTTGACCTTGATTACTTTTATTAAGATCCATTCAAACATTGATGTTCAAGGTAAACAACTTGGGACAGTTACATTGGTAATCCTATTACAATGCTATTAAGGGAATTGGTGAACTGTGTGACAGATATATAACTGTATTCCGGTACATGGTTCTGTGACAGTTACATTGGTAATCCTATTACAATGCTATTGTATGCTGTTGTTTGATGTATTCACATCTATCATCATTTGACCTTGATTACTTTTATTAAGATCCATTCAAACATTGATGTTCAAGGTAAACAACTTGGTGACGAATATCAGTGAGTTTTAAAAGTTCAGAAGGATAACCGTTTGTACATACCAATTCTCATCACTGCTATTTCATTGACTCAGACAATATCACACTAAGACAAGTAATATGGGCCTGTGTCTCAGAGAACAAACTCCTTTTACTTATATTGTGTCACTAACAAACCATACAGCTAGTTAACGTCACACGTATTCTGCACCATGTTAAGCTAAACATCGCTATGACCTTGTGGTGAGCTAGGGGAGATAACTAGGTCTGATCAAAAATTTGCTGTACTCCTAATCTTGATGTCAATAAACAATTCACCTCCATCAATAGGTGGTAGTACCATAAAGTTGATGAGAAACACATGTAACAGGCGTCCCTAACTAACCACCCACATCATACTAATGTGTCTGTGGTATGTGTGTATAGGTAGCTCAGTCTTACCGTCAATGGTTTATCATATGTAACAAAAACACCAGTCAGTGAGGGACCTTCACAGATACTCATTATTAAAACTAGGAGACTATCAAATTTTGTTACCTGGTTAAGTTTTTACGCTATCACTCTAGTCAGACAGTGTCTACCCATTCTTAATCATTTATTTTTAACATTATATCAATGATGTAAAAAAAAAACTAGATTCAACTCAAAGCACAGGCTTCACAGATACCCCTCTACATATCTAATTCAATATATCAAATAGTGTCAAATTCTTGAGTTCAATGTCAAATAGGTGGTCAATGACCTCTTTAACCTCATTTCATTACATGACACTATGACTTTCTGACCATGAGGTTTTGACATGATACATAAAATGGTACATTGTAGCTATGAAATCCTCCTGAAACCTACACCTACACTTGTTTTAAACTTGAGGTCAAATTAAAGTTGAAGTGAACCATTTTTATCATGCAAATATAACTTAACGATAAAGTAACTACACAGCAAGTCTGAAACCAGTACACGAAACCATAGTTATGTGATGTGGTACGATACTGACAGGAGGTGACATCATTGTTATATGATGTGATATCAAACTGACAGGAAGTGACATCATTGTTATATGATGTGATATCAAACTAACAGGAAGTGACATCATTGTTATATGATGTGATATCAATCGGACAGGAAGTGACATTTTATCTTACCTGCTGGATTTGGAAGTTGTGGTGTTTACTGGTCCAGAATCTTCTGAAAATACAAAAAAGAACAACTAATAAGCCAATGGTTTGTATTTATCATGCACAAATATTCACGTAAACAGAATTTGATTTCGGAGGAACACAGATAACAAGAAATCTTCATGTCACCTTAGTACAATAGAATTCAGAGTAGGCCATATAGGAAACAGTATATTCCTGCAAACGGTTTTCTTAATTCAAAATAAATCAATAAATAACAAGAGGCCCATGGGCCTTAACGGTCACCTGATATATTTATACAGAGAGTTGATTTTGTTTTTAACATGAACAGAAATATTATTCAAAGTGACAAAAAACAATAAAACCACCTTACTCAATATCTAGCATACAGATTTCAGACTAAAAAGGAGTTGAAACTAGCACCTCTGATTCTTAACAAGGAAAATGAAGAAATTTTAGCACACTTACTCCTTTGAACCCCACCTTACAGCCCTTGGGGGTAGGGCTGGCTCAAAATTTTTAAAGTATCAAACTGTCAATTCAAGGTTATAATTCCAATCAAGTTATTAACATGTAAT